>NW_026016455.1:0-45119 GCF_020379485.1 Brassica napus
GGTGCACTATATGAATCGTGTAGTATTGCTAGAGAAACCTGATCATTCAAGCATTGTTTATAAACCTACTAGCATACTAGGACAGTCTCATATTGGCACACAATCTGTTTAAACCATTGGTAGTTGATTCAGGAGCTCTCATCATATGATTTGATACTAGTTTGATTAGAGACATTGAACCTACAAATGGACATGTCATGATTGCAAATGGAGATAAATCCCAATTAGAGGAAATTGGCAAGCTAAAATTGTTTGATAAAGACTCTAAAGCATTTTATATGCCTGACTTCACATCAATATCTATTATCTGTAAAGAGTGTACTACAGATCCTAATTGCAATGTTATATTCAGTCCTAATGATTGAAGTTTCAGGATATTGAGAGCAGCCAATTGATTGGAAAAGGAGTTACCAAGGGAGATTTATATTTACTTGAAGAACTAGCTCCTGTTTCTGATTACTTCTGCTCATTTACTTTACTTCTGCTTCTATATGAATAAAAAAATGCATTGTGGCATGCTAGACTAGGTCATCCCCATGTTAGGGCTTTAAACTTAATGTTACCAGGTGTGGTATTTGAAAATAAGGATTGTGAAGCTTGCATTTTAGGCAAGCATTGTAAAACTGTGTTTCCCATTTCATCTACTGTTTATGACAATGCTTTGATCTAATTCACTCAGATGTTTGGACTGCTCCTCCTTGCTTGTCTAGGGATAGTTTTAAATACTTTGTCCATTCATATGAAAAATCGAAATACACCTGGATAACACTTATTCAAACCAAAGATAGGGTGCTTGAAGCTTTTAAAATTTTTCAAAACTATGTGACTAACCATTACAATGCCAAGATTAAAATTTTGAGATCAGATAATGGTGGGGAATACACTGGTCAAGCCTTCAAGCAACATCTAGCACAACATGGGATACTACACAAACGAGTTGTCCTTATACTCCTCAGCAAAATGGAGTGGCTGAGAGAAAGAATAGGCATCTCATGGAGGTGGCAAGGTCAATGATGTTTCAAGCAAATGTCCCTAAGAGGTTTTGGAGTGATGCTGTGGCTACATCTTGTTATCTAATCAACCGGATCCCACTAAGATTCTACATGATCAGTCCCCTTTTGAAGCCTTGAACAAGTACAAGCCATCATTGGAGCATATGCGAATCTTTGGATGTCTATGCTTTGTCCTTAGGCCAAAAGAGTTGAGAAACAAGCTTGAAGCAACCAGCACAAGAGCTATGTTTGTTGGCTACTCTACTACTCAAAAGGTTACAAGTGCTATGATCCTACTACTCGAAGAGTTCTAGTCTCTAGAGATGTAAAGTTCATTGAAGCTAAGGGGTTCTATGAGGAAAGAATCAAGATGAGCTGCTAGAATTGACAAGAGAGTCAGATAGAGCGGCCAGCCTTAGAAGTATTCTAGAGGGGCTTGGGATACATACTACCCAGGATCCGAAGGAGAGACGCAGTACCACAACCACACAACCTACCGAGGCATCAAACTAGATCATGGGGGGGAAAACACACCTGAACCAGCTGAAGTACATGTTGAAAGCCATGATCAAGAAGGCTCAGGTGATCATGATCAAAGTATGATGCAGGAAGATAGGGAGGTACCAAGCCAAGATCAAGAGGAGGAAACTAATGCAACTACAACTGAAACTACAACTGACCTGAATCAGAGCCGGCGGTGCAGCCATTGAAGCACCAGAGTGAGAAAGGATAGTTCCAACTGGGTAAACACGAGAGTGTACTACAATGCCCAGGCTGTGGAACATCTCTCTCAAGCTGTGTGTTCCTTTGCTCATTATCCAGAGAACATTGTGCCTTATGGTAAGCTTAGATGAGAGCCATGTACCAAAGTCATATGAGGAAGCCATGAAGGACAAGGAGTGGAGGGAATCAGTGGGAGCTGAATCCAATGCAATGATCAAGATGACACTTGGTATGAGAGTGAGTTACCTAAAGGAAAGAGAGCAGTGTCTAGTAGATGGATCTTCACAATCAAGTACCAAGCAAATGGACAGATTGATAGAAAGAAGACTCGCTTGGTTGCAAGAGGATCACTCAAACATATGGAGAGGATTATATAGACACATTTGCGCAGTTGCTAAGCTACATACCATCAGGATTGTACTATCACTTGCGGTGAATCTTGAGTGGGGCTTGTGGCAAATGGATGTAAAGAATGCATTCCTACAAGGAGAACTAGAAGATGAAGTGTATATGTTACCTCCTCCTGGTCTAGAGCACTTGGTGAAGAAAGGGAATGTTCTCAGACTAAAGAAAGCTATCTATGGTCTGAAACAATCACCAAGGGCATGGTACAACAAGTTGAGCACAACTCTGAATGGAAGAGGCTTTAGGAAGTCAGAGCTTGATCATACTCTCTTTACACTCAACACCACCTTCAGGTATTGTCGTTCTACTTGTATATGTAGATGACATCATTATAACAGGTAGTGATAAAGAAGAGATACAAGCCACTAAAGACTTTCTTAAATCTGTTTTTGAGATTAAAGACTTGGGAGAGATGAAATACTTCCTTGGGATTGAGATATGTAGATCCAAGGAAGGTTTGTTTCTATCCCAAAGAAGTATACACTTGATCTGTTGAAAGATGCAGGTAAGCTTGATGGAAAGACGGCCAAGACTCCCTTGGAAGATGGATACAAGGTAAACGTGAGGGGGAGATTGAAGACAGTCCACCATTCAAGGATGCAAAGCTTTATAGAAAGCTAGTGGGTAAGCTCATATACCTAACCATCACACGTCCTGATATTTGTTTTGCTGTGAATCAGGTGAGTCAACATATGCAAATTCCAAAAGAACATCATTGGGGAATGGTGAACCGGCTCTTGATGTATCTTAATGGCTCAGCGGATCAAGGAGTGTGGATGGGGTGTAATGGGAGTACTACTGAAGTTGTAGGCTACTGTGATGCGGATTGGGCAGGAGATAGAGCAGATAGAAGGTCCACAACCGGCTACTGCACATTCATTGGAGGGAACTTAGTAACTTGGAAGAGTAAGAAGCAGAAGGTGGTCTCATGCTCAAGTGCTGAAGCTGAATATCGAGCCATGCTGAAGCTGACTAATGAGCTTGTATGGATCAAAGGGATACTGAAGCACTTGGAGATTATTCAATCCACTCCAATGACCATGCATTGCGACAACCAGGCTGCATAACACACCCACCAACTCAGTCTTCCATGAGAGAACCAAGCACATTGAAGTAGATTGTCACAAGGTGAGGCAAATGATTCTTCTTGGAGTCATCTTGCCATGTTACACGAGAAGTGAAGATCAGCTAGCAGATGTGTTCACAAAGGCAGCAAGGCAGAAGACAATTGAGTCCATTCATAGCGGCTAGGACTCATTGATCTCACAGAAGGAGCTAAGCCCCTTAGCTATGAGGTCTTTACTCTTTTTTCCTTATCAAAGTTTTGTCCCAATGGGTTTTCTTTGGTAAGGTTTTTAATGAGGAGATCTCATGGCTATCCAAGCTTAGACTTTCACAAAGCTAAGCTTGAGGGGGAGTGTTGAGATGAGTTTGAGTATATGTGGAGCAAGTGAGGAGTTGAGACTAAGGAGATGAGTTGAATCTTGGGAAGGTTTGGGTAAGGTCCGTACTGTCCGTACATGACCGTACCATCCGTACACATGGAGATGAGTAAAACATTGACAAGAGTAAAGAAGTTACTTGGGGTAACTTATGGGAAGGGAAGAACTTACCTGGATGGATCAGACCGTTGAGGGATAAGGAAGAGCGCGCCTTGACAGGCTGGAACAGCTGGAAAGGCAAGAGCATCTCGGTCCAAGATGCTAGACTCCGCGCATGTGGAGAAGCTAATTGGCTAGTTCAAATGAGCTTATCCTTTCCACATTGACCTCACATGCTTTAGTCTTCTCTCTCTGGATTTCAAAAACCCTTGTATGCTCACACTATATATTGTAACTCATGCTCTTAATGAAGATCAGACAGTTCTTGACACTAAAACACTCTCTTAGACTCAAAGGCTCTCATCATGATCATCCACTAAACTCTTAGCTAAACTCGTTCTAAATCACCTCTAACTCTTTCTTTCTATCTCTTCTTTCCTTATATCAAACTCAGATTCTCTAAACTTATATTCTTCGTCGATCCAATCAAACAAGGATGAATCTCTTTGTAAGAAGCTTGATTTGGATACTAAAAAGTGGTGGAGAATCACCGGGAAGTTGAATAAATCTCATAGGAGTTGGCATGAAGAAGTTATCCCACTTTCAAATCAGTTGATTCCAGTTTCCCAGTTTGGTAATAGAACAGCTTCGTCGTCGTTCCAATCAAACCAGGATGAATCTCTTTGTAAGAAGCTTTATTTGGATACATAAAGTGGTGGAGAATCACCACGAAGTTGAATAAATCTCATAGGAGTGGGATGAAGAAGTTATCCCACTTTCAAATCAGGTGATTCAGTTTCCCAGTTTGGGAATAGCACAGCTTCTTTCGCCGTCCAATCAAACCAGGATGAATCTCTTTTTAAGAAGCTTGATTTGGATACATAAAGTGGTGGAGAATCACCAGGAAGTTGAATAAATCTCATAGGAGTTTGCAGAAGAAGTTATCCCACTTTTCAAATCAGGTGATTCCAGTTTCCCAGTTTGGGAATGCACAGCTTCTTCGTCGTTCCAATCAAACCAGGATGAATCTCCTTGTAAGAAGCTTGATTTGGATACATAAAGTGGTGGAGAATCATCACCAGGAAGTTGAATAAATCTCATAGGAGTTGGATGAAGAAGTTATCCCACTTTCAAATCAAGTGATTCCAGTTCCATTTCCCAGTTTGGTGTTTTTTTTTTCGTTGTTTCATTGTTCTTTTTGTTGATTCTGGATAATGGTGGAGTTGTTTTTCAGAGTTTTTTAATAGGAAGTTGGTTTTCAATGGAGTTGTAGTGTTAGTTTGGCTTGTTGTTGAAATTCTTCATCAGTTGTAAGGAATGAAGGATTCACCGTTTTTTGGGAATAGGAAGTTCTTTTTCATTTTTTCCAGTGTGTTGTCCGTTTCAGTTGGTTCACAGTTCTTCTTCGTCTTCCAATCAAACCAGGATGAATCTCTTTGTAAGAAGCTTGATTTGGATACATAAAGTGGTGGAGAATCACCAGGAAGTTGAATAAATCTCATAGGAGTTGGCATGAAGAAGTTATCCCACTTTCAAATCAGGTGATTCCAGTTTCCCAGTTTGGGAATAGCACAGCTTCTTCGTCGTTCCAATCAAACCAGGATGATCTCTTTGTAAGAAGCTTGATTTGGATACATAAAGTGGTGGAGAATCACCAGGAAGTTGAATAAATCTCATAGGAGTTGGCATGAAGAAGTTATCCCACTTTCAAATCAGTGATTCCAGTTTCCCAGTTTGGGAATAGCACAGCTTCTTCGTCGTTCCAATCAAACCAGGATGAATCACTTTTAAGAAGCTTGATTTGGATACATAAAGTGGTGGAGAATCACCAGGAAGTTGAATAAATCTCATAGGAGTTGGGATGAAGAAGTTATCCCACTTTCAAATCAGGTGATTCCAGTTTCCCAGTTTGGGAATACACAGCTTCTTCTTCGTCGTTCCAATCAAACCAGGATGAATACTTTTGTAGAAGCTTGATTTGGATACATAAAGTGGTGGAGAATCACCAGGAAGTTGAATAAATCTCATAGGAGTTGGCATGAAGAAGTTATCCCACTTTCAAATCAGGTGATTCCAGTTTCCCAGTTTGGGAATAGCACAGCTTCTTCGTCGTTCCAATCAAACCAGGATGAATCTCTTTGTAAGAAGCTTGATTTGGATACATAAAGTGGTGGAGAATCACCAGGAAGTTGAATAAATCTCATAGGAGTTGGCATGAAGAAGTTATCCCCCTTTCAAATCAGGTGATTCCAGTTTCCCAGTTTGGGAATAGCACACTTCTTCGTCGTTCCAATCAAACCAGGATGAATCTCTTTGTAAGAAGCTTGATTTGGATACATAAAGTGGTGGAGAATCACCAGGAAGTTGAATAAATCTCATAGGAGTTGGCATGAAGAAGTTATCCCACTTTCAAATCAGTGATTCCATTTTCCCAGTTTGGGAATAGCACAGCTTCTTCGTCGTTCCAATCAAACCAGGATGAATCTCTTTGTAAGAAGCTTGATTTGGATACATAAAGTGGTGGAGAATCACCAGGAAGTTGAATAAATCTCATAGGAGTTGGATGAAGAAGTTATCCCACTTTCAAATCAGGTGATTCCAGTTTCCCAGTTTGGGAATAGCACAGCTTCTTCGTCGTTCCAATCAAACCAGGATGAATCACTTTGTAAGAAGCTTGATTTGGATACATAAAGTGGTGGAGAATCACCAGGAAGTTGAATAAATCTCATAGGAGTTGGCATGAAGAAGTTATCCCACTTTCAAATCAGGTGATTCCAGTTTCCCAGTTTGGGAATAGCACAGCTTCTTCGTCGTTCCAATCAAACCAGGATGAATCACTTTTGAGAAGCTTGATTTGGATACATAAAGTGGTGGAGAATCACCAGGAAGTTGAATAAATCTCATAGGAGTTGGGATGAAGAAGTTATCCCACTTTCAAATCAGGTGATTCCAGTTTCCCAGTTTGGGAATAGCACAGCTTCTTCGTCGTTCCAATCAAACCAGGATGAATCTCTTTGTAAGAAGCTTGATTTGGATACATAAAGTGGTGGAGAATCACCAGGAAGTTGAATAAATCTCATAGGAGTTGGCATGAAGAAGTTATCCCACTTTCAAATCAGGTGATTCCAGTTTCCCAGTTTGGGAATAGCACAGCTTCTTCGTCGTTCCAATCAAACCAGGATGAATCTCTTTGTAAGAAGCTTGATTTGGATACATAAAGTGGTGGAGAATCACCAGGAAGTTGAATAAATCTCATAGGAGTTGGCATGAAGAAGTTATCCCACTTTCAAATCAGGTGATTCCAGTTTCCCAGTTTGGGAATAGCACAGCTTCTTCGTCGTTCCAATCAAACCAGGATGAATCTCTTTGTAAGAAGCTTGATTTGGATACATAAAGTGGTGGAGAATCACCAGGAAGTTGAATAAATCTCATAGGAGTTGGCATGAAGAAGTTATCCCACTTTCAAATCAGGTGATTCCAGTTTCCCAGTTTGGGAATAGCACAGCTTCTTCGTCGTTCCAATCAAACCAGGATGAATCTCTTTGTAAGAAGCTTGATTTGGATACATAAAGTGGTGGAGAATCACCAGGAAGTTGAATAAATCTCATAGGAGTTGGCATGAAGAAGTTATCCCACTTTCAAATCAGGTGATTCCAGTTTCCCAGTTTGGGAATAGCACAGCTTCTTCGTCGTTCCAATCAAACCAGGATGAATCACTTTGAGAAGCTTGATTTGGATACATAAAGTGGTGGAGAATCACCAGGAAGTTGAATAAATCTCATAGGAGTTGGATGAAGAAGTTATCCCACTTTCAAATCAGGTGATTCCAGTTTCCCAGTTTGGGAATAGCACAGCTTCTTCGTCGTTCCAATCAAACCAGGATGAATCACTTTGTAAGAAGCTTGATTTGGATACATAAAGTGGTGGAGAATCACCAGGAAGTTGAATAAATCTCATAGGAGTTGGCATGAAGAAGTTATCCCACTTTCAAATCAGGTGATTCCAGTTTCCCAGTTTGGGAATAGCACAGCTTCTTCGTCGTTCCAATCAAACCAGGATGAATCACTTTGTAAGAAGCTTGATTTGGATACATAAAGTGGTGGAGAATCACCAGGAAGTTGAATAAATCTCATAGGAGTTGGGATGAAGAAGTTATCCCACTTTCAAATCAGGTGATTCCAGTTTCCCAGTTTGGGAATAGCACAGCTTCTTCGTCGTTCCAATCAAACCAGGATGAATCTCTTTGTAAGAAGCTTGATTTGGATACATAAAGTGGTGGAGAATCACCAGGAAGTTGAATAAATCTCATAGGAGTTGGCATGAAGAAGTTATCCCACTTTCAAATCAGGTGATTCCAGTTTCCCAGTTTGGGAATAGCACAGCTTCTTCGTCGTTCCAATCAAACCAGGATGAATCTTTTTGAGAAGCTTGATTTGGATACATAAAGTGGTGGAGAATCACCAGGAAGTTGAATAAATCTCATAGGAGTTGGGATGAAGAAGTTATCCCACTTTCAAATCAGGTGATTCCAGTTTCCCAGTTTGGGAATAGCACAGCTTCTTCGTCGTTCCAATCAAACCAGGATGAATCTCTTTGTAAGAAGCTTGATTTGGATACATAAAGTGGTGGAGAATCACCAGGAAGTTGAATAAATCTCATAGGAGTTGGCATGAAGAAGTTATCCCACTTTCAAATCAGGTGATTCCAGTTTCCCAGTTTGGGAATAGCACAGCTTCTTCTTCGTCGTTCCAATCAAACCAGGATGAATCACTTTGTAAGAAGCTTGATTTGGATACATAAAGTGGTGGAGAATCACCAGGAAGTTGAATAAATCTCATAGGAGTTGGCATGAAGAAGTTATCCCACTTTCAAATCAGGTGATTCCAGTTTCCCAGTTTGGGAATAGCACAGCTTCTTCGTCGTTCCAATCAAACCAGGATGAATCTCTTTGTAAGAAGCTTGATTTGGATACATAAAGTGGTGGAGAATCACCAGGAAGTTGAATAAATCTCATAGGAGTTGGCATGAAGAAGTTATCCCACTTTCAAATCAGGTGATTCCAGTTTCCCAGTTTGGGAATAGCACAGCTTCTTCGTCGTTCCAATCAAACCAGGATGAATCACTTTGTAAGAAGCTTGATTTGGATACATAAAGTGGTGGAGAATCACCAGGAAGTTGAATAAATCTCATAGGAGTTGGCATGAAGAAGTTATCCCACTTTCAAATCAGGTGATTCCAGTTTCCCAGTTTGGGAATAGCACAGCTTCTTCGTCGTTCCAATCAAACCAGGATGAATCACTTTGTAAGAAGCTTGATTTGGATACATAAAGTGGTGGAGAATCACCAGGAAGTTGAATAAATCTCATAGGAGTTGGCATGAAGAAGTTATCCCACTTTCAAATCAGGTGATTCCAGTTTCCCAGTTTGGGAATAGCACAGCTTCTTCGTCGTTCCAATCAAACCAGGATGAATCTCTTTGTAAGAAGCTTGATTTGGATACATAAAGTGGTGGAGAATCACCAGGAAGTTGAATAAATCTCATAGGAGTTGGCATGAAGAAGTTATCCCACTTTCAAATCAGGTGATTCCAGTTTCCCAGTTTGGGAATAGCACAGCTTCTTCGTCGTTCCAATCAAACCAGGATGAATCACTTTGTAAGAAGCTTGATTTGGATACATAAAGTGGTGGAGAATCACCAGGAAGTTGAATAAATCTCATAGGAGTTGGCATGAAGAAGTTATCCCACTTTCAAATCAGGTGATTCCAGTTTCCCAGTTTGGGAATAGCACAGCTTCTTCGTCGTTCCAATCAAACCAGGATGAATCACTTTGTAAGAAGCTTGATTTGGATACATAAAGTGGTGGAGAATCACCAGGAAGTTGAATAAATCTCATAGGAGTTGGATGAAGAAGTTATCCCACTTTCAAATCAGGTGATTCCAGTTTCCCAGTTTGGGAATAGCACAGCTTCTTCGTCGTTCCAATCAAACCAGGATGAATCACTTTGTAAGAAGCTTGATTTGGATACATAAAGTGGTGGAGAATCACCAGGAAGTTGAATAAATCTCATAGGAGTTGGCATGAAGAAGTTATCCCACTTTCAAATCAGGTGATTCCAGTTTCCCAGTTTGGGAATAGCACAGCTTCTTCGTCGTTCCAATCAAACCAGGATGAATCTTTTTGAAGAAGCTTGATTTGGATACATAAAGTGGTGGAGAATCACCAGGAAGTTGAATAAATCTCATAGGAGTTGGATGAAGAAGTTATCCCACTTTCAAATCAGGTGATTCCAGTTTCCCAGTTTGGGAATAGCACAGCTTCTTCGTCGTTCCAATCAAACCAGGATGAATCTCTTTTTAAGAAGCTTGATTTGGATACATAAAGTGGTGGAGAATCACCAGGAAGTTGAATAAATCTCATAGGAGTTGGCATGAAGAAGTTATCCCACTTTCAAATCAGGTGATTCCAGTTTCCCAGTTTGGGAATAGCACAGCTTCTTCGTCGTTCCAATCAAACCAGGATGAATCTCTTTGTAAGAAGCTTGATTTGGATACATAAAGTGGTGGAGAATCACCAGGAAGTTGAATAAATCTCATAGGAGTTGGCATGAAGAAGTTATCCCACTTTCAAATCAGGTGATTCCAGTTTCCCAGTTTGGGAATAGCACAGCTTCTTCGTCGTTCCAATCAAACCAGGATGAATCTGTTTGAGATGAGTTGAGACATATGAGATAAGAGGTAAAGACACAAAGGAGTTGAGAACATAAAGAGAGCAAAGGAGTTAAGAGAAGAATGGGTTGATAGGGATGGTACGGACGGATAGGCCGTACCATTGGCCGTACAAGGTAAAAGCGGCCAAGTAACTATCCGGGTAACTTACATGGACTGACTTGAAGTTACACTCGGCCAAGACCTTATCCGAACGTTGGAGAGGATAAGGGAGGCGCGGCTTGACAGCTAGGACAGGCTGGCAAGAGCTGGAAAGGAAGAGCATCTAGTCTTGGATCAAGAAGATGCTCCAAACGTGTGGAGACATCATTGGCCGGTTCAAACTAAAGCACCAGCTCCTCTTTGACTCTACATGCTTGCTTATCCTTATGATTTCGAAAACCCTAATGTGTATGGACCTATATATATTGTAAGCTCATCATTAATAAGATTAGACAGTTCTAAACAATCTTTCTCTTTACTCATTTCACTATGATTCTCCATTAGTCTCTAAGTAGTCTCTTAATCTCTTATTCTCCTTCTATAATCCTTTCTAAACTCAGATTATCCTTTACATTCTTAAAGATCATATGGTATCAGAGCCAGGTTGATTGCAATCTGAGTTCGTGAGTGATTCTCTTAAGGATTCAAGTTTGAAACTTTAAGAGAACAAGTGAGTGTGTTTGAGAGTTTCTTGAGAGTTCAAAAGCTCAAGGTGTTTGGTGTGTGTCTTGGTGATCCGTGGGAGGTTCATTTGAAGACTCAAGAGTAAATCTGTGTTCTAGAGAGCAGCGTGGGTTCTCAGTACAAGATCTAACCGGTTGTTCAAGCTGTAGACGTCAAGCTGTTCAAGATGGAGAGTGGTATGAAGATGAAGGTCGCGGTGACATTCAAAGGAAGCAACTACCTAGTCTGGTCTAGGATGGTGAAGACTGCTGTGGGAAGCAAGGGTTTGTGGAAGCATATCACATCTGGTGAGGCTCCAATGGCGATTACTCAGGAGGGTGACACGGAGAGCCCCGAGGAGAGTGTTGTGGAGAAGTGGCAACAAGAAGACATGATGGTGATGTCAGTCCTTCATGCCTCTTTGGAGCCGGCTATCCTAGATGCTTATAGCTACTGTGAGACAGCCAAGGAGCTGTGGGATACTCTGAAGAAAGTGTATGGAAACACTTTCTAACCTGAACCGAGTGTTTGAAGTCAAGAAGGCAATCAATGGGTTAACTCAAGATGACATGGAGTTCACTAAGCACTTGGGGAGGTTCAGGTCTCTTTGGTCTGAGTTGGAGATGCTGAGGCCAAGCACGGTTGATCCAGAGCTTCTAAATGAGAGGCGTGAGCAGGACAAGGTCTTTGGGTTGCTGCTCACATTGAATGCAAGTTACAATGGTCTCATTCAGCACATGCTAAGGTCCGAGAAGCTGCCTGACCTTGAGGATGTGTGTGCTCAGATACAGAGGGAGCAGGGCTCAATGGGTTTGTTTGGAGGCAAGGGAGACTTATCTCTTGCAAATGCTGTGCAATCTGACCGGGAAGAGCCTCCACAAGCCAACAAAGCTGGTTACAACAAGTATGAGGATAGGAAGTTCAATGGGAATTGTGATCATTGCAAGAAGTATGGGCACAAGAAGAGTCAGTGCTGGATACTCCATCCCCACTTGAAGCCGGCTAAGTTCATGAAGGAGAGAGAGGCAAAAGCTCACATGACTGAAGGATCAAGCGGAGCAGGGCCATCTAACCGAGGAACTGAAGTGGAGAACCGTGAAGGAATGGAAAGGCTTTGGTGACCTATACTGGAGCTATCAACCCCCGAGGCAATGATCAAGACTTCATCAGGAGATCCGAGATGGATGCACTCATCAAAATGCTCAAGGATAATGGTAACATTCATGGGTATTCATTTGGTGCTTCTATGATTGCTAGAACTATAGAAATGACTCCTAATGTGGCTGAGATTGCTAGGATTGATAGTAAGACTGGAATTGAGCATTGCATTGATAGAAATGCTAGGATGAATGCATATAGATCACAAATTAGCATCTGCCATAGTGCTAGCAATACATCCAAACCATTGATTATAGATTCAGGTGCATCTCATCATATGATTAGTGACACCAACCTGATTAAGGATATAGAACCTACTAATGGATGTGTGATGATTGCAAATGGAGATAAGATACCTATTAAGGGAATAGGAAACTTAAAGCTATTTGATAAGAACACTAGAGCATTTTATATTCCGGAATTCACATCAAACCTACTTTCAGTTAAGAAATGCACTACTGATTTGAATTGCAATGTTATATTCAGTCCTAATGATGTGAAGTTTCAGGATATTGAGAGCAGCCAATTGATTGGAAAAGGAGTTACAAAGGGAGACTTATACATGCTTGAGAAGCTTGATCCTGTTTCCAATTATAACTGCTCATTTACTTCTGCTTCTAGTTTGAATAAAAATGCATTGTGGCATGCTAGATTAGGTCATCCCCATGAGAGGGCTTTAAACTTGATGTTACCAGGTGTGGTTTTTGAAAATAATAAGTGTGAGGCTTGCATTTTAGGCAAGCATTGTAAGAATGTGTTTCCAAGAACATCTACTGTTTATGAAAATTGCTTTGATTTGATTCATACTGATGTGTGAACTGCACCTAGTTTCTCTAGAGATAATCATAAGTATTTTGTCACATTCATTGATGAAAAATCTAAATACACCTGGTTAACACTAATTCCATCAAAAGATAGGGTGATAGATGCATTTAAGAACTTTCAAGCTTATGTGACTAACCATTATCATGCTAAGATTAAAATTTTGAGATCAGATAATGGAGGAGAGTACACAAGCTATGCGTTCAAGAGTCATCTAGATCATCATGGAATCTTCATCAAACAAGCTGTCCCTACACACCACAACAGAATGGTGTAGCTGAGAGGAAGAACAGGCACTTGATGGAAGTGGCTCGGTCATTAATGTTCCAAGCCAATGTACCTAAGAGATTCTGGAGTGATGCTGTATCCACTGCTTGCTATCTAATCAACCGGATGCCTACAAGGTGTTGAAGGATCAAGCACCATTTGAAGTTCTGAACAAGCGCAAGCCATCCTTGGAATACATGAGAGTGTTTGGATGCTTATGCTATGTGTTAGTACCAGGAGAGTTGAGGAACAAGCTAGAAGCAAGAAGCAGAAAGGCAATGTTCATTGGCTACTCAACAACTCAAAAAGGATATAAGTGTTATGATCCAGAAGCTAGAAGGGTACTTGTATCTAGAGATGTGAAGTTTATTGAAGAAAGGGGATACTATGAGGAGAAGAATCAAGAAGATTTGAGGGATCTCACATCAGATAAGGCTGGAGTCTTAAGGATTATTTTGGAAGGTCTCGGTATCAAGATGAACCAGGATCAGTCCACAAGAAGTGGAAGACAAGAAGAGAGCTCAACTGAACCAAGTAGAGCTGCTCAAACACCTCACCTTGATCATGAGGGGGGAAGTGAACCTGAAACTCAAGAAAATGGCCAAGAAGGAGTCGGCTTGAGTGAAGAAGGAGAAGAGTTCAACTCAGGTTCTCATCATCAAGGTGAGCAAGACCAAGGAGATGAAGAACATCAAAGTGAAGCACAAGAACCGCATACACAAGCTGAGCCGGTTCAAGAGCAAGAACAACCAGTATTGAGGAGAAGCACAAGGCTGAGAAAGGATCCTTCCTCTTGGGTAAACACGCGAGTGTACTACAATGCCCAAGCTGTGGAGCATCCTTCTCAAGTTGTGTGTTCCTTTGCTCAATACCCTGAAGAACATTGTGCCTTCATGGTTAACTTGGATGAGAACTACATCCCAAGAAGCTATGAAGAAGCAATCATGGATAAAGAATGGAAGGAGTCCGTTGGAGCTGAGGCAGGAGCTATGATCAAGAATGATACATGGTATGAGAGTGAGTTACCAAAAGGGAAGAAGGCTGTGACTAGTAGATGGATATTCACAATCAAGTATAAGGCTGATGGGAAGATTGAGAGGAAGAAGTCAAGGCTAGTTTCAAGAGATTTCACTCAAACTTATGGAGAAGATTACATAGAAACCTTTGCACCAGTAGCTAAACTACACACAATTCGGATTGTGTTAAGCTTGGCTGTGAATCTTGGATGGGGCTTATGGCAAATGGATGTGAAGAATGCATTCCTACAAGGTGAACTTGAGGATGAAGTGTATATGCATCCACCTCCAGGCCTTGAACACTTAGTGAAGAGAGGGAATGTGTTGAGATTGAAGAAAGCTATCTATGGGCTGAAGCAATCACCAAGAGCTTGGTACAACAAGCTGAGCACTACTCTCAATGGCCGAGGCTTCAAGAAGTCTGAACTAGATCACACTCTCTTCACACTCACAACTCCCTCAGGTATGATTGCACTCCTTGTGTATGTTGATGATATCATTATCACAGGAAGTGATAAGGAAGGTATCATAGCAACCAAGGAGTTCCTTAAATCCATGTTTGAGATTAAAGACTTGGGAGAAATGAAATACTTTCTTGGAATTGAGATATGTAGATCCAAGGAAGGTTTATTCATGTCCCAAAGGAAGTATACACTTGATCTTTTGAAAGGTGCAGGTGCTTATGGAGGCAAGACAGCAAGGATGCCTATGGAGGATGGCTACAAAGTCCCACGAGAGGGGGAGATTGAAGACAGCAAACCTTATCAGGATCCTAAACTCTATAGAAAACTAGTTGGTAAATTGATTTACCTTACCATAACTAGACCTGACATTTGTTTTGCTGTGAATCAGGTGAGTCAACACATGCAAGTGCCTAAGGAGCATCACTGGCGCATGGTGGAGAGAATCTTGATGTATCTCAACGGCTCACCTGATCAAGGAGTATGGATGGGTTGCAATGGGAGCACTGAAGTGGTTGGATACTGTGATGCGGATTGGGCTGGTGATAGAGCAGACAGGAGATCAACCACAGGCTATTGCACATTCATTGGAGGCAACTTGGTTACGTGGAAGAGTAAGAAGCAGAAGGTGGTCTCTTGCTCAAGTGCAGAAGCTGAGTATAGAGCTATGCTGAAGCTTACCAACGAGCTGGTGTGGATCAAAGGCATCTTGAAGCATTTGGAGATTGATCAAGCCACGCCAATGACAATGCATTGTGATAACCAAGCAGCTATCCACATTGCCTCCAACTCGGTGTTCCATGAGAGAACCAAGCACATTGAAGTTGATTGTCACAAGGTGAGGCAGATGATCATCCTAGGAGTCATCTTGCCATGCTACACAAGGAGTGAAGATCAGTTGGCTGATGTGTTCACCAAGGCTGCAAGACAGAAGACAATGGAGTCCATTCACATCAGGTTGGGCCTCATTGATCTTGGGAAGAGAAGGAGCTGATCCCCTTGCTGTGAGGTCTTTACTCTTTTTCCCTCATCAAGGTTTTGTCCCAATGGGTTTTCTTGGTGAGGTTTTTAATGAGGAAGATCTCATGGCTGTCCAAGCTTAGACTTTCACAAAGCTAAGCTTGAGGGGGAGTGTTGAGATGAGTTGAGACATTGAGATAAGAGGTAAGACACAAAGGAGTTGAGACATAAAGAGGGCAAAGGAGTTAAGAGAAGAAATGGGTGATAGGGATGGTACGGACGGATAGGCCGTACCATTGGCCGTACAAAGGTAAAAGCGGACAAGTAACTCTCCGGGTAACTCACATGGACTGACTTGAAGTTACACTTGACCAAGACCTTATCCGAACGTTGGAGAGGATAAGGGAGGCGCGGCTTGACAGCTAGGACAGGCTGGCAAGAGCTGGAAAGGAAGAGCATCTAGTCTTGGATCAAGAAGATGCTTCAAACGTGTGGAGACTATCATTGGCCGGTTCAAACTAAAGCACCAGCTCCTCTTTGACTCTACATGCTTACTTATCCTTATGATTTCGAAAACCCTAATGTGTATGGACCTATATATATTGTGAGCTCATCATTAATAAGAATCAGACAGTTCTAAACAATCTTTCTCTTTACTCATTTCACTATGATTCTCCATTAGTCTCTAAGTAGTCTCTTAATCTCATATTCTCCTTCTATAATCCTTTCTAAACTCAGATTATCCTTTATATTCTTAAAGATCATAGAATCTCTTTGTAAGAAGCTTGATTTGGATACATAAAGTGGTGGAGAATCACCAGGAAGTTGAATAAATCTCATAGGAGTTGGCATGAAGAAGTTATCCCACTTTCAAATCAGGTGATTCCAGTTTCCCAGTTTGGGAATAGCACAACTTCTTCGTCGTTCCAATCAAACCAGGATGAATCTCTTTGTAAGAAGCTTGATTTGGATACGTAAAGTGGTGGAGAATCACCGGGAAGTTGAATAAATCTCATAGGAGTTGGCATGAAGAAGTTATCCCACTTTCAAATCAGTTGATTCCAGTTTCCCAGTTTGGTAATAGAACAGCTTCGTCGTCGTTCCAATCAAACCAGGATGAATCTCTTTGTAAGAAGCTTTATTTGGATACATAAAGTGGTGGAGAATCACCAGGAAGTTGAATAAATCTCATAGGAGTTGGGATGAAGAAGTTATCCCACTTTCAAATCAGGTGATTCCAGTTTCCCAGTTTGGGAATAGCACAGCTTCTTCGCCGTTCCAATCAAACCAGGATGAATCTCTTTGTAAGAAGCTTGATTTGGATACATAAAGTGGTGGAGAATCACCAGGAAGTTGAATAAATCTCATAGGAGTTGGCATGAAGAAGTTATCCCCCTTTCAAATCAGGTGATTCCAGTTTCCCAGTTTGGGAATTGCACAGCTTCTTCGTCGTTCCAATCAAACCAGGATGAATCTCCTTGTAAGAAGCTTGATTTGGATACATAAAGTGGTGGAGAATCACCAGGAAGTTGAATAAATCTCATAGGACTTGGGATGAAGAAGTTATCCCACTTTCAAATCAGGTGATTCCAGTTTCCCAGTTTGGGAATAGCACAGCTTCTTCGTCGTTCCAATCAAACCAGGATGAATCTCTTTTTAAGAAGCTTGATTTGGATACATAAAGTGGTGGAGAATATACACTTTTGTGTATTAGAGTGTGTTTAAGAACAATCAGAATGTTTTGTGTAAGATTAAAGAGATTAAGAGAATAAGTAGAGAGAGAATAGAGAGAATACTCAAAACTCCATTAATTGATTTAATGTCTCAGATACAAGTTATAAATGAAGAGATAAGGCTGATACAAAGGGGATTTCGAAATGGGACTCAAAGCATGTGAAGTCAAGGCTAGCTGGCTGCTAGAGGCTTCACATGCTTGGACAGGCTGTAAAGTAGCTTTACCTTTCCAACTATGACCAGACTTATCCAAACAGCTCCTCCCTTATCCATACTCCTCTTGGGCGTGCTTCTCCTCACCAAAGTGATCCAGGTAACTTCCTAAGCCTTTAACTTAGTTACAAACAGTAAAACTAAATTACTGTGGTAAAACTCCAAAGTACCATCTGCCCCAATACTCTTCCTCTATCCATGTATCAACTCTTCATCACCTCATCTCAACACTCCCCCTCAAGCTTGACCATGTAGGACAAGTCAAGCTTGGAAACCATGAAGACCTCCCTCATTAAAAACCTCACCAAGGAAAACCCAATGGGATAAAACCTTGATGAGGGAAAAAGAGTGGAGACTCCATGGTTAAGGGGCTCAGCTCCTAGGAGTAAGATCAATGAGTCCAAGTCTTGATAGTATGGACTCCATTGTCTTTAATCTCGCTGCCTTAGTAAACACATCTGCAAGCTGATCTTCACTTCTTGTATAACATGGCAATATCACTCCAAGTATAATCATCTGCCTTACCTTGTGGCAATCAACTTCTATATGCTTCGTCCTCTCATGAAAGACTGAGTTAGAAGCAATGTGGATAGCTGCATGATTGTCACAATGCATTGTCATAGGAGTACTCTGCTCAATCTCCAAATGCTTTAAGATCCCCTTGATCCACACCAACTCGTTTGTCAGCTTCAACATGGCTCTATACTCAGCTTCAGCACTTGAACAGGAGATAACCTTCTGCTTCTTACTCTTCCAAGTGACCAAGTTCCCTCCAATGAATGTACAATACCCAGTAGTTGATCTCCTGTCCACTCTATCTCCTTCCCAATCAGCATCACAATATCCAACCACTTCTGTACTGCCATTACAACCCATCCAAACTCCTTGACCAGACGTGCCACTCAAATACCTCAGTATCCTATCAACCATCTTCCAATGATGAACCTTTGGTGCCTGCATATGCTGGCTCACTTGATTCACTGCAAAGCATATATCAGGTCTTGTAATCGTCAAGTAGATCAGCTTATTAACCATCCTCCTATACAGCTTAGCATCCTCAAACAACTGGTTCTCTTCAACCTCCCCCTCACGCAAGACCTTATACCCCTCCTCAAGAGGTGTCTTAGCTATCTTTCCTCCAAGCACATCAGTTTCCTTCAGCATATCCATTGCATACTTCCTTTGTGACATGAACAAACCCTCCTTCGATCTGCATATCTCAATCCCCAAGAAATACTTCATCTCTCCCAAGTCTTTGATATCAAATACTGACCTGAGAAACTCTTTAGTGGCTTTAATCCCAGCCTTATCACTTCCTGTGATAACCAAATCATCCACATACACTAGAATCACAATGATCCCTGATGGTCCGACCAGTGTGAAGAGTGTGTGATCTAGTTCAGACTTCCTGAACCCTCTCCCATTGAGTGTTGTACTCAGCTTCCTGTACCAGGCTCTAGGAGATTGCTTCAACCCATATATAGCTTTCTCAATCTCAAAACATTTCCTGGCTTCACTAGATGCTCAAGACCAGGAGGAGGAAGCATATATACCTCATCTTCTAGCTCACCTTGCAGGAAAGCATTCTTCACATCCATCTGCCACAAATCCCACTCCAAGTTTGTTGCAATGGATAACACAATTCGAATTGTGTGAAGCTTGGCCACTGGTGCAAAAGTATCAATGTAATCTTCTCCATAAGTCTGTGTAAATCCTCTTGCAACCAGCCTGGTCTTGTGCCTATCTATCTCCCCATTTGCAAGATATTTGATGGTGAAGATCCATCTGTTTGAAACTGCCTTCTTCCCTCTAGGTAACTCACTCTCATACCAAGTGTCATTCCTGATCATTGCATCCCTTTCATCTCCTACTGAATCTCTCCAAACCTTGTGCTTCATAGCTTCTTCATAAGATCTTGGTATCTCATCTCATCCAAGTTACACATAAACACCATGTGCTCTTCTGGATATTCTGCAAAGGAACACACGGCTTGAGAAGGATGCTCCACAGCCTGAGCATTGTAGTACACTCTCGTGTTTACCCAGTTGGAAGCATCCCTCTTTATCCTTGTGCTTCTCCGCAAAACCTGAACTTGTTCTTCTTCTTGTGCTTCTTGCTGCACACCTTCACTAGACTGAGCTCCACTCTCCTCTGAACCAGTGGACTGAGCCACACTCTCATCTGAACCAGTAGACTGAGCCCACTCTCCCCTGAACCAGTAGACTCTCCTTGCCCATCTCCACTAGACTGAGCATCATCCTCTTGATTATGATGACCTGAATCTTCTTGGTTTTGCTCTTGCTCACCTGATTCAGATCCATTCCCCCTCTCATGATCAAGAGGAGTTGTCCTTCTGCTTCTCCAGCTTGATTAGAAGGCTCTCTCCTCCCCTGTTCCTGATCCTGGGATAAACCTATCCCTAGCTTCTCCAACAACACTCTCAGTATTGTTGCCTTATTAGAGGGAGCTTGAGATAAATCCTTCAGATCCTCCCACTTCTTTTCTTCATAATACCCTTTTGTTTCAACAAACTTCACTTCTCTAGATACCATCACCCTCCTTGCTTCAGGATCATAGCACTTGTACCCCTTTTGAGTGATAGAGTAACCAATGAACATAGCCTTAGTACTCTTTGCCTCCAGCTTGTTTCTCTGCTCTCCTAAAACCATGACATAGCACACACACCCAAAGACACGTAGGTGATCAATGAAAGGTTTGCTCTTGTTCAACACTTCAAATGGAGACAGATTCTTCAATATCTTGGTTGGAACCCGGTTGATGAGATAGCAAGCAGTCTGCACAACATCACTCCAAAACGTTTTGGGACATTTGCATGAAACATCATTGATCTTGCAACCTCCATTAAGTGCATGTTCTTCCTCTCAGCTACACCATTCTGTTGTGGTGTATAAGGGCAGCTAGTCTGATGCACAATCCATGCTTGGCTAGATGACTCTTGAAGGCATTGCTGATGTATTCACCTCCATTGTCTGATCTCAGTACCTTCACAGTAGCATTGTACTGATTAGTAACATAAGCTTGGAAGTTTATAAAAGCTTCTAACACCCTATCTTTAGATGGAAGCAATGTGAGCCAAGTATACTTTGACTTCTCATCAATGAATGTCACAAAGTATTTTTGGCTGTCCCTAGACACACATGGAGATGTCCACACATCCGAGTGGATCAATTCAAAACAATGCTCATAAGTAGTCTCAGAAGTTGGGAACACAGTCCTACAATGCTTTCCTAATATGCAAGCCTCACACTCCAAGTGATTAAATGACATATTAGGCATGATCAATTCAATTGCACGAGCATGAGGATGTCCCAATCTAGCATGCCAAGTCATACTATCACACCTATCAACAGCATTACGTAAGCACACAGAATCAAGGGTTTAGAATTCTTAGCCATTTGAAGATGGTATAGCTGATTCTTGCTGTCCCCTCTGCCAATAACTCTCCCAGTCTTCAAATCTTGAAACTCCACTTCATCAGGTCTGAATACTACTTGACAATCAAGATCAATGGTAGCTTTCTTCACAGATAACAGATTTGAAGTGAACCGGGGCATGTAGAAGGCCGTTGTGTCCTTCTCAAACAGTTTGAGCTTTCCCACTCCTTCTATTGGGATCATAGCACCATTAGCTATCATAACACTCCCTGTTGCAGCCTTGATCTCACTTATAAGTCTCCTATCACTGATCATATGATGGCTTGCTCCAGAATCAATCACAATGGGTTTAGGAGTTCCGGATTGTACACCATGTTTCTTGCTTGCTGCTAAAGCTTGTACATGTTCCATGAACACTCTCCACTTCTTCCTGGTGATGCAATCATCAGCTCCACCCTCTTCTTCTGCTCTCTTAACACCACACTGTCTTCTACTGATTCACCCATGTAGGCTGAGTAAGACACTCTCCTCTCACCACTAGTTGCGCAGCCTCCTTGATCATCTTCAAGCTCATCTTGTCACTCAGATAACCAGACTCACTGTCCTTCCTCCAACCTTTCTCCTCATGAACCATACTTTGGAAAGCTTTCTCAACCTTCCCTTCTTCTTACCGTTGTAACACCCTTTCCACTGAATTGATTCTTGTTCTTCTCACACACATCACAAGTCGTTGATTCCCTCAGATTGCCCTCATCAAACCCATCAGATGAAGAACATAGCTCAAAAAACACCAAGAAACACTCAAGAACACCAAGAACAAGCTCAAGAACACAAACCACCCGATTTTAAAAATAAGAATAACACACTCCCACCCTTTTAATAACCTGGCTCTGATGCCATATACACTTTTGTGTATTAGAGTGTGTTTAAGAACAATCATAATGTTTTGTGTAAGATTAAAGAGATTAAGATAATAGTAGAGAGAGAATAGAGAAGAATACTCAAAACTCCATTAATTGATTTAATGCTCAGATACAAGTTATAAATGAAGAGATAAGGCTGATACAAAGGGGATTTCGAAATGGGACTCAAAGCATGTGAAGTCAAGCTAGCTGGCTGCTAAGAGGCTTCACATGCTTGGACAGGCTGTAATAGCTTTACCTTTCCAACTATGACCAGACCTTATCCAAACAGCTCCTCCCTTATCCATACTCCTCTTGGGCGTGCTTCTCCTCACCAAAGTGATCCAAGGTAACTTCCTAAGCCTTTAACTTAGTTACAACAGTAAAACTAAAATTACTGTGGTAAAACTCCAAAGTTACCATCTGCCCCAATACTCTTCCTCTATCCATGTATCAACCTTCATCACCTCATCTCAACACTCCCCCTCAAGCTTGACCATGTAGGGACAAGTCAAGCTTGGAAACCATGAAGACCTCCCTCATTAAAACCCTCACCAGGAAAACCTGGGATAAAACCTTGATGAGGGAAAAAGAGTGGAGACTCCATGGTTAAGGGCTCAGCTCCTAGGAGTAAGATCAATGAGTCCAAGTCTTGATAGTATGGACTCCATTGTCTTTATCCTCGCTGCCTTAGTAAACACATCTGCAAGCTGATCTTCACTTCTTGTATAACATGGCAATATCACTCCAAGTATAATCATCTGCCTTACCTTGTGGCAATCAACTTCTATATGCTTCGTCCTCTCATGAAAGACTGAGTTAGAAGCAATGTGGATAGCTGCATGATTGTCACAATGCATTGTCATAGGAGTACTCTGCTCAATCTCCAAATGCTTTAAGATCCCCTTGATCCACACCAACTCGTTTGTCAGCTTCACATGGCTCTATACTCAGCTTCAGCACTTGAACAGGAGATAACCTTCTGCTTCTTACTCTTCCAAGTGACCAAGTTCCCTCCAATGAATGTACAATACCCAGTAGTTGATCTCCTGTCCACTCTATCTCCTTCCCAATCAGCATCACAATATCCAACCACTTCTGTACTGCCATTACAACCCATCCAAACTCCTTGACCAGACGTGCCACTCAAATACCTCAGTATCCTATCAACCATCTTCCAATGATGAACCTTTGGTGCCTGCATATGCTGGCTCACTTGATTCACTGCAAAGCATATATCAGGTCTTGTAATCGTCAAGTAGATCAGCTTATTAACCATCCTCCTATACAGCTTAGCATCCTCAAACAACTGTTCTCTTCAACCTCCCCCTCACGCAAGACCTTATACCCCTCCTCAAGAGGTGTCTTAGCTATCTTTCCTCCAAGCACATCAGTTTCCTTCAGCATATCCATTGCATACTTCCTTTGTGACATGAACAAACCCTCCTTCGATCTGCATATCTCAATCCCCAAGAAATACTTCATCTCTCCCAAGTCTTTGATATCAAATACTGACCTGAGAAACTCTTTAGTGGCTTTAATCCCAGCCTTATCACTTCCTGTGATAACCAAATCATCCACATACACTAGAATCACAATGATCCCTGATGGTCCGACCAGTGTGAAGAGTGTGTGATCTAGTTCAGACTTCCTGAACCCTCTCCCATTGAGTGTTGTACTCAGCTTCCTGTACCAGGCTCTAGGAGATTGCTTTCAACCCATATATAGCTTTCCTCAATCTCAAAACATTTCCTGGCTTCACTAGATGCTCAAGACCAGGAGGAGGAAGCATATATACCTCATCTTCTAGCTCACCTTGCAGGAAAGCATTCTTCACATCCATCTGCCACAAATCCCACTCCAAGTTTGTTGCAATGGATAACACAATTCGAATTGTGTGAAGCTTGGCCACTGGTGCAAAAGTATCAATGTAATCTTCTCCATAAGTCTGTGTAAATCCTCTTGCAACCAGCCTGGTCTTGTGCCTATCTATCTCCCCATTTGCAAGATATTTGATGGTGAAGATCCATCTGTTTGAAACTGCCTTCTTCCCTCTAGGTAACTCACTCTCATACCAAGTGTCATTTCTGATCATTGCATCCCTTTCATCTCCTACTGAATCTCTCCAAACCTTGTGCTTCATAGCTTCTTCATAAGATCTTGGTATCTCACTCTCATCCAAGTTACACATAAACACCATGTGCTCTTCTGGATATTCTGCAAAGGAACACACGGCTTGGGAAGGATGCTCCACAGCCTGAGCATTGTAGTACACTCTCGTGTTTACCCAGTTGGAAGCATCCCTCTTTATCCTTGTGCTTCTCCGCAAACCTGAACTTGTTCTTCTTCTTGTGCTTCTTGCTGCACACCTTCACTAGACTGAGCTCCACTCTCCTCTGAACCAGTGGACTGAGCCACACTCTCATCTGAACCAGTAGACTGAGCCACACTCTCCCCTGAACCAGTAGACTCTCCTTGCCCATCTCCACTAGACTGAGCATCATCCTCTTGATTATGATGACCTGAATCTTCTTGGTTTTGCTCTTGCTCACCTGATTCAGATCCATTCCCCCTCTCATGATCAAGAGGAGTTGTCCTTCCTGCTTCTCCAGCTTGATTAGAAGGCTCTCTCCTCCCCTGTTCCTGATCCTGGGATAAACCTATCCCTAGCTTCTCCAACAACACTCTCAGTATTGTTGCCTTATTAGAGGGAGCTTGAGATAAATCCTTCAGATCCTCCCACTTCTTTTCTTCATAATACCCTTTTGTTTCAACAAACTTCACTTCTCTAGATACCATCACCCTCCTTGCTTCAGGATCATAGCACTTGTACCCCTTTTGAGTGATAGAGTAACCAATGAACATAGCCTTAGTACTCTTTGCCTCCAGCTTGTTTCTCTGCTCTCCTAAAACCATGACATAGCACACACACCCAAAGACACGTAGGTGATCAATGAAAGGTTTGCTCTTGTTCAACACTTCAAATGGAGACAGATTCTTCAATATCTTGGTTGGAACCCGGTTGATGAGATAGCAAGCAGTCTGCACAACATCACTCCAAAAACGTTTTGGGACATTTGCATGAAACATCATTGATCTTGCAACCTCCATTAAGTGCATGTTCTTCCTCTCAGCTACACCATTCTGTTGTGGTGTATAAGGGCAGCTAGTCTGATGCACAATCTCATGCTTGGCTAGATGACTCTTGAAGGCATTGCTGATGTATTCACCTCCATTGTCTGATCTCAGTACCTTCACAGTAGCATTGTACTGATTAGTAACATAAGCTTGGAAGTTTATAAAAGCTTCTAACACCCTATCTTTAGATGGAAGCAATGTGAGCCAAGTATACTTTGACTTCTCATCAATGAATGTCACAAAGTATTTTTGGCTGTCCCTAGACACACATGGAGATGTCCACACATCCGAGTGGATCAATTCAAAACAATGCTCATAAGTAGTCTCAGAAGTTGGGAACACAGTCCTACAATGCTTTCCTAATATGCAAGCCTCACACTCCAAGTGATTAAATGACATATTAGGCATGATCAATTCAATTGCACGAGCATGAGGATGTCCCAATCTAGCATGCCAAGTCATACTATCACACCTATCAACAGCATTACGTAAGCACACAGAATCAAAGGGTTTAGAATTCTTAGCCATTTGAAGATGGTATAGCTGATTCTTGCTGTCCCCTCTGCCAATAACTCTCCCAGTCTTCAAATCTTGAAACTCCACTTCATCAGGTCTGAATACTACTTGACAATCAAGATCAATGGTAGCTTTCTTCACAGATAACAGATTTGAAGTGAACCGGGGCATGTAGAAGGCCGTTGTGTCCTTCTCAAACAGTTTGAGCTTTCCCACTCCTTCTATTGGGATCATAGCACCATTAGCTATCATAACACTCCCTGTTGCAGCCTTGATCTCACTTATAAGTCTCCTATCACTGATCATATGATGGCTTGCTCCAGAATCAATCACAATGGGTTTAGGAGTTCCGGATTGTACACCATGTTTCTTGCTTGCTGCTAAAGCTTGTACATGTTCCATGAACACTCTCCACTTCTTCCTGGTGATGCAATCATCAGCTCCACCCTCTTTCTTCTGCTCTCTTAACACCACACTGTCTTCTACTGATTCACCCATGTAGGCTGAGTAAGAACACTCTCCTCTCACCACTAGTTGCGCAGCCTCCTTGATCATCTTCAAGCTCATCTTGTCACTCAGATAACCAGACTCACTGTCCTTCCTCCAAGCCTTTCTCCTCATGAACCATACTTTGGAAAGCTTTCTCAACCTTCCCTTCTTACAGTTTGTAACACCCTTCCACTGAATTGACTTCTTGTTCTTCTCACACACATCACAAATGTATTGAACAAGCTCACACATCTCATTCACAAGAAAGTTAAAGATAACATCTTGTTCTCTCCTTTCTTGAATTACCTCTGGCCTTGCTGTAAGCTTCAGCCACACTTCTTTCAGCCTTCCCACAAGCTGATAAAGCTCATCCTTTCCTTGTTTCCAGTCACGGATCACTCTCTTGTCCTCACTGCCCTTCACAAGTTTGGACCTTTCTTCACTAGCTGCTTCAATCCCACTCTTTCTAGTGATCTCTTGAACAGCTTCATCTTCAAAAATAACCAACTCCTTTAAAGGTTCTTCCTTTATCTGATTACTCCAAATCCCACAGCTTCCAAAAACTGTTTTCACCCAATCTGACCAGATCCACTCGTTTTCTCTCCCTTTCTTCACTTGATAACTTGATCTTGTCTTCATCTCTCTGCTAAAGTCGTTTGATTCCATCAGATGCCCTCAATCAAACCCATCAGATGAAGAACATAGCTCAAAAACCACCAAGAACACTCAAGAACACCAAGAACAGCTCAAGAACACAAACCCCAGATTTTTAAAAATAAGAATAACACACTCCCACCCTTTTAATAACCTGGCTCTGATGCCATATACACTTTTGTGTATTAGAGTGTGTTTAAGAACAATCATAATGTTTTGTGTAAGATTAAAGAGATTAAGATAATAAGTAGAGAGAGAATAGAGAGAATACTCAAAACTCCATTAATTGATTTAATGTCTCAGATACAAGTTATAAATGAAGAGATAAGGCTGATACAAAGGGGATTTCGAAATGGGACTCAAAGCATGTGAAGTCAAGGCTAGCTGGCTGCTAAGAGGCTTCACATGCTTGGACAGGCTGTAAAGTAGCTTTACCTTTCCAACTATGACCAGACCTTATCCAAACAGCTCCTCCCTTATCCATACTCCTCTTGGGCGTGCTTCTCCTCACCAAAGTGATCCAAGGTAACTTCCTAAGCCTTTAACTTAGTTACAACAGTAAAACTAAAATTACTGTGGTAAAACTCCAAAGTTACCATCTGCCCCAATACTCTTCCTCTATCCATGTATCAACTCTTCATCACCTCATCTCAACACTCCCCCTCAAGCTTGACCATGTAGGACAAGTCAAGCTTGGAAACCATGAAGACCTCCCTCATTAAAAACCTCACCAAGGAAAACCCAATGGGATAAAACCTTGATGAGGGAAAAAGAGTGGAGACTCCATGGTTAAGGGGCTCAGCTCCTAGGAGTAAGATCAATGAGTCCAAGTCTTGATAGTATGGACTCCATTGTCTTTAATCTCGCTGCCTTAGTAAACACATCTGCAAGCTGATCTTCACTTCTTGTATAACATGGCAATATCACTCCAAGTATAATCATCTGCCTTACCTTGTGGCAATCAACTTCTATATGCTTCGTCCTCTCATGAAAGACTGAGTTAGAAGCAATGTGGATAGCTGCATGATTGTCACAATGCATTGTCATAGGAGTACTCTGCTCAATCTCCAAATGCTTTAAGATCCCCTTGATCCACACCAACTCGTTTGTCAGCTTCAACATGGCTCTATACTCAGCTTCAGCACTTGAACAGGAGATAACCTTCTGCTTCTTACTCTTCCAAGTGACCAAGTTCCCTCCAATGAATGTACAATACCCAGTAGTTGATCTCCTGTCCACTCTATCTCCTTCCCAATCAGCATCACAATATCCAACCACTTCTGTACTGCCATTACAACCCATCCAAACTCCTTGACCAGACGTGCCACTCAAATACCTCAGTATCCTATCAACCATCTTCCAATGATGAACCTTTGTGCCTGCATATGCTGGCTCACTTGATTCACTGCAAAGCATATATCAGGTCTTGTAATCGTCAAGTAGATCAGCTTATTAACCATCCTCCTATACAGCTTAGCATCCTCAAACAACTGGTTCTCTTCAACCTCCCCCTCACGCAAGACCTTATACCCCTCCTCAAGAGGTGTCTTAGCTATCTTTCCTCCAAGCACATCAGTTTCCTTCAGCATATCCATTGCATACTTCCTTTGTGACATGAACAAACCCTCCTTCGATCTGCATATCTCAATCCCCAAGAAATACTTCATCTCTCCCAAGTCTTTGATATCAAATACTGACCTGAGAAACTCTTTAGTGGCTTTAATCCCAGCCTTATCACTTCCTGTGATAACCAAATCATCCACATACACTAGAATCACAATGATCCCTGATGGTCCGACCAGTGTGAAGAGTGTGTGATCTAGTTCAGACTTCCTGAACCCTCTCCCATTGAGTGTTGTACTCAGCTTCCTGTACCAGGCTCTAGGAGATTGCTTCAACCCATATATAGCTTTCCTCAATCTCAAAACATTTCCTGGCTTCACTAGATGCTCAAGACCAGGAGGAGGAAGCATATATACCTCATCTTCTAGCTCACCTTGCAGGAAAGCATTCTTCACATCCATCTGCCACAAATCCCACTCCAAGTTTGTTGCAATGGATAACACAATTCGAATTGTGTGAAGCTTGGCCACTGGTGCAAAAGTATCAATGTAATCTTCTCCATAAGTCTGTGTAAATCCTCTTGCAACCAGCCTGGTCTTGTGCCTATCTATCTCCCCATTTGCAAGATATTTGATGGTGAAGATCCATCTGTTTGAAACTGCCTTCTTCCCTCTAGGTAACTCACTCTCATACCAAGTGTCATTCCTGATCATTGCATCCCTTTCATCTCCTACTGAATCTCTCCAAACCTTGTGCTTCATAGCTTCTTCATAAGATCTTGGTATCTCACTCTCATCCAAGTTACACATAAACACCATGTGCTCTTCTGGATATTCTGCAAAGGAACACACGGCTTGAGAAGGATGCTCCACAGCCTGAGCATTGTAGTACACTCTCGTGTTTACCCAGTTGGAAGCATCCCTCTTTATCCTTGTGCTTCTCCGCAAAACCTGAACTTGTTCTTCTTCTTGTGCTTCTTGCTGCACACCTTCACTAGACTGAGCTCCACTCTCCTCTGAACCAGTGGACTGAGCCACACTCTCATCTGAACCAGTAGACTGAGCCACACTCTCCCCTGAACCAGTAGACTCTCCTTGCCCATCTCCACTAGACTGAGCATCATCCTCTTGATTATGATGACCTGAATCTTCTTGGTTTTGCTCTTGCTCACCTGATTCAGATCCATTCCCCCTCTCATGATCAAGAGGAGTTGTCCTTCCTGCTTCTCCAGCTTGATTAGAAGGCTCTCTCCTCCCCTGTTCCTGATCCTGGGATAAACCTATCCCTAGCTTCTCCAACAACACTCTCAGTATTGTTGCCTTATTAGAGGGAGCTTGAGATAAATCCTTCAGATCCTCCCACTTCTTTTCTTCATAATACCCTTTTGTTTCAACAAACTTCACTTCTCTAGATACCATCACCCTCCTTGCTTCAGGATCATAGCACTTGTACCCCTTTTGAGTGATAGAGTAACCAATGAACATAGCCTTAGTACTCTTTGCCTCCAGCTTGTTTCTCTGCTCTCCTAAAACCATGACATAGCACACACACCCAAAGACACGTAGGTGATCAATGAAAGGTTTGCTCTTGTTCAACACTTCAAATGGAGACAGATTCTTCAATATCTTGGTTGGAACCCGGTTGATGAGATAGCAAGCAGTCTGCACAACATCACTCCAAAAACGTTTTGGGACATTTGCATGAAACATCATTGATCTTGCAACCTCCATTAAGTGCATGTTCTTCCTCTCAGCTACACCATTCTGTGTGGTGTATAAGGGCAGCTAGTCTGATGCACAATCTCATGCTTGGCTAGATGACTCTTGAAGGCATTGCTGATGTATTCACCTCCATTGTCTGATCTCAGTACCTTCACAGTAGCATTGTACTGATTAGTAACATAAGCTTGGAAGTTTATAAAAGCTTCTAACACCCTATCTTTAGATGGAAGCAATGTGAGCCAAGTATACTTTGACTTCTCATCAATGAATGTCACAAAGTATTTTTGGCTGTCCCTAGACACACATGGAGATGTCCACACATCCGAGTGGATCAATTCAAAACAATGCTCATAAGTAGTCTCAGAAGTTGGGAACACAGTCCTACAATGCTTTCCTAATATGCAAGCCTCACACTCCAAGTGATTAAATGACATATTAGGCATGATCAACACACTCCCACCCTTTTAATAACCTGGCTCTGATGCCATATACACTTTTGTGTATTAGAGTGTGTTTAAGAACAATCATAATGTTTTGTGTAAGATTAAAGAGATTAAGATAATAAGTAGAGAGAGAATAGAGAGAATACTCAAAACTCCATTAATTGATTTAATGTCTCAGATACAAGTTATAAATGAAGAGATAAGGCTGATACAAAGGGGATTTCGAAATGGGACTCAAAGCATGTGAAGTCAAGGCTAGCTGGCTGCTAAGAGGCTTCACATGCTTGGACAGGCTGTAAAGTAGCTTTACCTTTCCAACTATGACCAGACCTTATCCAAACAGCTCCTCCCTTATCCATACTCCTCTCTTGGGCGTGCTTCTCCTCACCAAAGTGATCCAAGGTAACTTCCTAAGCCTTAACTTAGTTACCCAGTAAAACTAAAGTTACTGTGGTAAAACTCCAAAGTTACCATCTGCCCCAATACTCTTCCTCTATCCATGTATCAACTCTTCATCACCTCATCTCAACAGAGAATCACCAGGAAGTTGAATAAATCTCATAGGAGTTGGCATGAAGAAGTTATCCCACTTTCAAATCAGGTGATTCCAGTTTCCCAGTTTGGGAATAGCACAGCTTCTTCGTCGTTCCAATCAAACCAGGATGAATCTCTTTGTAAGAAGCTTGATTTGGATACATAAAGTGGTGGAGAATCACCAGGAAATTGAATAAATCTCATAGGAGTTGGCATGAAGAAGTTATCCCACTTTCAAATCAGTTGATTCCAGTTTCCCAGTTTGGGAATAGCACAGCTTCTTCGTCGTTCCAATCAAACCAGGATGAATCACTTTGTAAGAAGCTTGATTTGGATACATAAAGTGGTGGAGAATCACCAGGAAGTTGAATAAATCTCATAGGAGTTGGCATGAAGAAGTTATCCCACTTTCAAATCAGGTGATTCCAGTTTCCCAGTTTGGGAATAGCACAGCTTCTTCGTCGTTCCAATCAAACCAGGATGAATCTCTTTGTAAGAAGCTTGATTTGGATACATAAAGTGGTGGAGAATCACCAGGAAGTTGAATAAATCTCATAGGAGTTGGCATGAAGAAGTTATCCCACTTTCAAATCAGTTGATTCCAGTTTCCCAGTTTGGGAATAGCACAGCTTCTTCGTCGTTCCAATCAAACCAGGATGAATCTCTTTGTAAGAAGCTTGATTTGGATACATAAAGTGGTGGAGAATCACCAGGAAGTTGAATAAATCTCATAGGAGTTGGCATGAAGAAGTTATCCCACTTTCAAATCAGGTGATTCCAGTTTCCCAGTTTGGGAATAGCACAGCTTCTTCGTCGTTCCAATCAAACCAGGATGAATCTCTTTGTAAGAAGCTTGATTTGGATACATAAAGTGGTGGAGAATCACCAGGAAGTTGAATAAATCTCATAGGAGTTGGCATGAAGAAGTTATCCCACTTTCAAATCAGGTGATTCCAGTTTCCCAGTTTGGGAATAGCACAGCTTCTTCGTCGTTCCAATCAAACCAGGATGAATCACTTTTTGAGAAGCTTGATTTGGATACATAAAGTGGTGGAGAATCACCAGGAAGTTGAATAAATCTCATAGGAGTGGGATGAAGAAGTTATCCCACTTTCAAATCAGGTGATTCCAGTTTCCCAGTTTGGGAATAGCACAGCTTCTTCGTCGTTCCAATCAAACCAGGATGAATCTCTTTGTAAGAAGCTTGATTTGGATACATAAAGTGGTGGAGAATCACCAGGAAGTTGAATAAATCTCATAGGAGTTGGCATGAAGAAGTTATCCCACTTTCAAATCAGGTGATTCCAGTTTCCCAGTTTGGGAATAGCACAGCTTCTTCGTCGTTCCAATCAAACCAGGATGAATCTCTTTGTAAGAAGCTTGATTTGGATACATAAAGTGGTGGAGAATCACCAGGAAGTTGAATAAATCTCATAGGAGTTGGCATGAAGAAGTTATCCCACTTTCAAATCAGGTGATTCCAGTTTCCCAGTTTGGGAATAGCACAGCTTCTTCGTCGTTCCAATCAAACCAGGATGAATCACTTGTTGAGAAGCTTGATTTGGATACATAAAGTGGTGGAGAATCACCAGGAAGTTGAATAAATCTCATAGGAGTTGGCATGAAGAAGTTATCCCACTTTCAAATCAGGTGATTCCAGTTTCCCAGTTTGGGAATAGCACAGCTTCTTCGTCGTTCCAATCAAACCAGGATGAATCTCTTTGTAAGAAGCTTGATTTGGATACATAAAGTGGTGGAGAATCACCAGGAAGTTGAATAAATCTCATAGGAGTTGGCATGAAGAAGTTATCCCACTTTCAAATCAGGTGATTCCAGTTTCCCAGTTGGGAATAGCACAGCTTCTTCGTCGTTCCAATCAAACCAGGATGAATCTCTTTGTAAGAAGCTTGATTTGGATACATAAAGTGGTGGAGAATCACCAGGAAGTTGAATAAATCTCATAGGAGTTGGCATGAAGAAGTTATCCCACTTTCAAATCAGGTGATTCCAGTTTCCCAGTTTGGGAATAGCACAGCTTCTTCGTCGTTCCAATCAAACCAGGATGAATCTCTTTGTAAGAAGCTTGATTTGGATACATAAAGTGGTGGAGAATCACCAGGAAGTTGAATAAATCTCATAGGAGTTGGCATGAAGAAGTTATCCCACTTTCAAATCAGGTGATTCCAGTTTCCCAGTTTGGGAATAGCACAGCTTCTTCGTCGTTCCAATCAAACCAGGATGAATCTCTTTGTAAGAAGCTTGATTTGGATACATAAAGTGGTGGAGAATCACCAGGAAGTTGAATAAATCTCATAGGAGTTGGCATGAAGAAGTTATCCCACTTTCAAATCAGGTGATTCCAGTTTCCCAGTTTGGGAATAGCACAGCTTCTTCGTCGTTCCAATCAAACCAGGATGAATCACTTTTTGAGAAGCTTGATTTGGATACATAAAGTGGTGGAGAATCACCAGGAAGTTGAATAAATCTCATAGGAGTTGGCATGAAGAAGTTATCCCACTTTCAAATCAGGTGATTCCAGTTTCCCAGTTTGGGAATAGCACAGCTTCTTCGTCGTTCCAATCAAACCAGGATGAATCTCTTTGTAAGAAGCTTGATTTGGATACATAAAGTGGTGGAGAATCACCAGGAAGTTGAATAAATCTCATAGGAGTTGGCATGAAGAAGTTATCCCACTTTCAAATCAGGTGATTCCAGTTTCCCAGTTTGGGAATAGCACAGCTTCTTCGTCGTTCCAATCAAACCAGGATGAATCACTTTGTAAGAAGCTTGATTTGGATACATAAAGTGGTGGAGAATCACCAGGAAGTTGAATAAATCTCATAGGAGTTGGCATGAAGAAGTTATCCCACTTTCAAATCAGGTGATTCCAGTTTCCCAGTTTGGGAATAGCACAGCTTCTTCGTCGTTCCAATCAAACCAGGATGAATCTCTTTGTAAGAAGCTTGATTTGGATACATAAAGTGGTGGAGAATCACCAGGAAGTTGAATAAATCTCATAGGAGTTGGCATGAAGAAGTTATCCCACTTTCAAATCAGGTGATTCCAGTTTCCCAGTTTGGGAATAGCACAGCTTCTTCGTCGTTCCAATCAAACCAGGATGAATCTCTTTGTAAGAAGCTTGATTTGGATACATAAAGTGGTGGAGAATCACCAGGAAGTTGAATAAATCTCATAGGAGTTGGCATGAAGAAGTTATCCCACTTTCAAATCAGGTGATTCCAGTTTCCCAGTTTGGAATAGCACAGCTTCTTCGTCGTTCCAATCAAACCAGGATGAATCTCTTTGTAAGAAGCTTGATTTGGATACATAAAGTGGTGGAGAATCACCAGGAAGTTGAATAAATCTCATAGGAGTTGGCATGAAGAAGTTATCCCACTTTCAAATCAGGTGATTCCAGTTTCCCAGTTTGGGAATAGCACAGCTTCTTCGTCGTCGTTCCAATCAAACCAGGATGAATCACTTTGTAAGAAGCTTGATTTGGATACATAAAGTGGTGGAGAATCACCAGGAAGTTGAATAAATCTCATAGGAGTTGGCATGAAGAAGTTATCCCACTTTCAAATCAGGTGATTCCAGTTTCCCAGTTTGGGAATAGCACAGCTTCTTCGTCGTTCCAATCAAACCAGGATGAATCTCTTTGTAAGAAGCTTGATTTGGATACATAAAGTGGTGGAGAATCACCAGGAAGTTGAATAAATCTCATAGGAGTTGGCATGAAGAAGTTATCCCACTTTCAAATCAGGTGATTCCAGTTTCCCAGTTTGGGATAGCATAGCACAGCTTCTTCGTCGTTCCAATCAAACCAGGATGAATCTCTTTGTAAGAAGCTTGATTTGGATACATAAAGTGGTGGAGAATCACCAGGAAGTTGAATAAATCTCATAGGAGTTGGCATGAAGAAGTTATCCCACTTTCAAATCAGGTGATTCCAGTTTCCCAGTTTGGGAATAGCACAGCTTCTTCGTCGTTCCAATCAAACCAGGATGAATCTCTTTGTAAGAAGCTTGATTTGGATACATAAAGTGGTGGAGAATCACCAGGAAGTTGAATAAATCTCATAGGAGTTGGCATGAAGAAGTTATCCCACTTTCAAATCAGGTGATTCCAGTTTCCCAGTTTGGGAATAGCACAGCTTCTTCGTCGTTCCAATCAAACCAGGATGAATCACTTTGTTAAGAAGCTTGATTTGGATACATAAAGTGGTGGAGAATCACCAGGAAGTTGAATAAATCTCATAGGAGTTGGCATGAAGAAGTTATCCCACTTTCAAATCAGGTGATTCCAGTTTCCCAGTTTGGGAATAGCACAGCTTCTTCGTCGTTCCAATCAAACCAGGATGAATCTCTTTGTAAGAAGCTTGATTTGGATACATAAAGTGGTGGAGAATCACCAGGAAGTTGAATAAATCTCATAGGAGTTGGCATGAAGAAGTTATCCCACTTTCAAATCAGGTGATTCCAGTTTCCCAGTTTGGGAATAGCACAGCTTCTTCGTCGTTCCAATCAAACCAGGATGAATCTCTTTGTAAGAAGCTTGATTTGGATACATAAAGTGGTGGAGAATCACCAGGAAGTTGAATAAATCTCATAGGAGTTGGCATGAAGAAGTTATCCCACTTTCAAATCAGGTGATTCCAGTTTCCCAGTTTGGGAATAGCACAGCTTCTTCGTCGTTCCAATCAAACCAGGATGAATCACTTTGTAAGAAGCTTGATTTGGATACATAAAGTGGTGGAGAATCACCAGGAAGTTGAATAAATCTCATAGGAGTTGGCATGAAGAAGTTATCCCACTTTCAAATCAGGTGATTCCAGTTTCCCAGTTTGGGAATAGCACAGCTTCTTCGTCGTTCCAATCAAACCAGGATGAATCACTTTGTAAGAAGCTTGATTTGGATACATAAAGTGGTGGAGAATCACCAGGAAGTTGAATAAATCTCATAGGAGTTGGCATGAAGAAGTTATCCCACTTTCAAATCAGGTGATTCCAGTTTCCCAGTTTGGGAATAGCACAGCTTCTTCGTCGTTCCAATCAAACCAGGATGAATCTCTTTGTAAGAAGCTTGATTTGGATACATAAAGTGGTGGAGAATCACCAGGAAGTTGAATAAATCTCATAGGAGTTGGCATGAAGAAGTTATCCCACTTTCAAATCAGGTGATTCCAGTTTCCCAGTTTGGGAATAGCACAGCTTCTTCGTCGTTCCAATCAAACCAGGATGAATCTCTTTGTAAGAAGCTTGATTTGGATACATAAAGTGGTGGAGAATCACCAGGAAGTTGAATAAATCTCATAGGAGTTGGCATGAAGAAGTTATCCCACTTTCAAATCAGGTGATTCCAGTTTCCCAGTTTGGGAATAGCACAGCTTCTTCGTCGTTCCAATCAAACCAGGATGAATCTCTTTGTAAGAAGCTTGATTTGGATACATAAAGTGGTGGAGAATCACCAGGAAGTTGAATAAATCTCATAGGAGTTGGCATGAAGAAGTTATCCCACTTTCAAATCAGGTGATTCCAGTTTCCCAGTTTGGGAATAGCACAGCTTCTTCGTCGTTCCAATCAAACCAGGATGAATCACTTTGTGAGAAGCTTGATTTGGATACATAAAGTGGTGGAGAATCACCAGGAAGTTGAATAAATCTCATAGGAGTTGGCATGAAGAAGTTATCCCACTTTCAAATCAGGTGATTCCAGTTTCCCAGTTTGGGAATAGCACAGCTTCTTCGTCGTTCCAATCAAACCAGGATGAATCTCTTTGTAAGAAGCTTGATTTGGATACATAAAGTGGTGGAGAATCACCAGGAAGTTGAATAAATCTCATAGGAGTTGGCATGAAGAAGTTATCCCACTTTCAAATCAGGTGATTCCAGTTTCCCAGTTTGGGAATAGCACAGCTTCTTCGTCGTTCCAATCAAACCAGGATGAATCACTTTGTAAGAAGCTTGATTTGGATACATAAAGTGGTGGAGAATCACCAGGAAGTTGAATAAATCTCATAGGAGTTGGCATGAAGAAGTTATCCCACTTTCAAATCAGGTGATTCCAGTTTCCCAGTTTGGGAATAGCACAGCTTCTCTTCGTCGTTCCAATCAAACCAGGATGAATCTCTTTGTAAGAAGCTTGATTTGGATACATAAAGTGGTGGAGAATCACCAGGAAGTTGAATAAATCTCATAGGAGTTGGCATGAAGAAGTTATCCCACTTTCAAATCAGGTGATTCCAGTTTCCCAGTTTGGGAATAGCACAGCTTCTTCGTCGTCGTTCCAATCAAACCAGGATGAATCTCTTTGTAAGAAGCTTGATTTGGATACATAAAGTGGTGGAGAATCACCAGGAAGTTGAATAAATCTCATAGGAGTTGGCATGAAGAAGTTATCCCACTTTCAAATCAGGTGATTCCAGTTTCCCAGTTTGGGAATAGCACAGCTTCTTCTTCGTCGTTCCAATCAAACCAGGATGAATCTCTTTGTAAGAAGCTTGATTTGGATACATAAAGTGGTGGAGAATCACCAGGAAGTTGAATAAATCTCATAGGAGTTGGCATGAAGAAGTTATCCCACTTTCAAATCAGGTGATTCCAGTTTCCCAGTTTGGGAATAGCACAGCTTCTTCGTCGTTTCCAATCAAACCAGGATGAATCACTTTGTAAGAAGCTTGATTTGGATACATAAAGTGGTGGAGAATCACCAGGAAGTTGAATAAATCTCATAGGAGTTGGCATGAAGAAGTTATCCCACTTTCAAATCAGGTGATTCCAGTTTCCCAGTTTGGGAATAGCACAGCTTCTTCGTCGTTCCAATCAAACCAGGATGAATCTCTTTGTAAGAAGCTTGATTTGGATACATAAAGTGGTGGAGAATCACCAGGAAGTTGAATAAATCTCATAGGAGTTGGCATGAAGAAGTTATCCCACTTTCAAATCAGGTGATTCCAGTTTCCCAGTTTGGGAATAGCACAGCTTCTTCGTCGTTCCAATCAAACCAGGATGAATCTCTTTGTAAGAAGCTTGATTTGGATACATAAAGTGGTGGAGAATCACCAGGAAGTTGAATAAATCTCATAGGAGTTGGCATGAAGAAGTTATCCCACTTTCAAATCAGGTGATTCCAGTTTCCCAGTTTTGGGAATAGCACAGCTTCTTCGTCGTTCCAATCAAACCAGGATGAATCTCTTTGTAAGAAGCTTGATTTGGATACATAAAGTGGTGGAGAATCACCAGGAAGTTGAATAAATCTCATAGGAGTTGGCATGAAGAAGTTATCCCACTTTCAAATCAGGTGATTCCAGTTTCCCAGTTTGGGAATAGCACAGCTTCTTCGTCGTTCCAATCAAACCAGGATGAATCTCTTTGTAAGAAGCTTGATTTGGATACATAAAGTGGTGGAGAATCACCAGGAAGTTGAATAAATCTCATAGGAGTTGGCATGAAGAAGTTATCCCACTTTCAAATCAGGTGATTCCAGTTTCCCAGTTTGGGAATAGCACAGCTTCTTCGTCGTTCCAATCAAACCAGGATGAATCTCTTTGTAAGAAGCTTGATTTGGATACATAAAGTGGTGGAGAATCACCAGGAAGTTGAATAAATCTCATAGGAGTTGGCATGAAGAAGTTATCCCACTTTCAAATCAGGTGATTCCAGTTTCCCAGTTTGGGAATAGCACAGCTTCTTCGTCGTTCCAATCAAACCAGGATGAATCTCTTTGTAAGAAGCTTGATTTGGATACATAAAGTGGTGGAGAATCACCAGGAAGTTGAATAAATCTCATAGGAGTTGGCATGAAGAAGTTATCCCACTTTCAAATCAGGTGATTCCAGTTTCCCAGTTTGGGAATAGCACAGCTTCTCTTCGTCGTTCCAATCAAACCAGGATGAATCTCTTTGTAGAAGCTTGATTTGGATACATAAAGTGGTGGAGAATCACCAGGAAGTTGAATAAATCTCATAGGAGTTGGCATGAAGAAGTTATCCCACTTTCAAATCAGGTGATTCCAGTTTCCCAGTTTGGGAATAGCACAGCTTCTTCGTCGTTCCAATCAAACCAGGATGAATCACTTTGTAAGAAGCTTGATTTGGATACATAAAGTGGTGGAGAATCACCAGGAAGTTGAATAAATCTCATAGGAGTTGGCATGAAGAAGTTATCCCACTTTCAAATCAGGTGATTCCAGTTTCCCAGTTTGGGAATAGCACAGCTTCTTCGTCGTTCCAATCAAACCAGGATGAATCTCTTTGTAAGAAGCTTGATTTGGATACATAAAGTGGTGGAGAATCACCAGGAAGTTGAATAAATCTCATAGGAGTTGGCATGAAGAAGTTATCCCACTTTCAAATCAGGTGATTCCAGTTTCCCAGTTTGGGAATAGCACAGCTTCTTCGTCGTTCCAATCAAACCAGGATGAATCTCTTTGTAAGAAGCTTGATTTGGATACATAAAGTGGTGGAGAATCACCAGGAAGTTGAATAAATCTCATAGGAGTTGGCATGAAGAAGTTATCCCACTTTCAAATCAGGTGATTCCAGTTTCCCAGTTTGGGAATAGCACAGCTTCTTCGTCGTTCCAATCAAACCAGGATGAATCTCTTTGTAAGAAGCTTGATTTGGATACATAAAGTGGTGGAGAATCACCAGGAAGTTGAATAAATCTCATAGGAGTTGGCATGAAGAAGTTATCCCACTTTCAAATCAGGTGATTCCAGTTTCCCAGTTTGGGAATAGCACAGCTTCTTCGTCGTTCCAATCAAACCAGGATGAATCACTTTGTAAGAAGCTTGATTTGGATACATAAAGTGGTGGAGAATCACCAGGAAGTTGAATAAATCTCATAGGAGTTGGCATGAAGAAGTTATCCCACTTTCAAATCAGGTGATTCCAGTTTCCCAGTTTGGGAATAGCACAGCTTCTTCGTCGTTCCAATCAAACCAGGATGAATCTCTTTGTAAGAAGCTTGATTTGGATACATAAAGTGGTGGAGAATCACCAGGAAGTTGAATAAATCTCATAGGAGTTGGCATGAAGAAGTTATCCCACTTTCAAATCAGGTGATTCCAGTTTCCCAGTTTGGAATAGCACAGCTTCTTCGTCGTTCCAATCAAACCAGGATGAATCACTTTGTAAGAAGCTTGATTTGGATACATAAAGTGGTGGAGAATCACCAGGAAGTTGAATAAATCTCATAGGAGTTGGCATGAAGAAGTTATCCCACTTTCAAATCAGGTGATTCCAGTTTCCCAGTTTGGGAATAGCACAGCTTCTTCGTCGTTCCAATCAAACCAGGATGAATCTCTTTGTAAGAAGCTTGATTTGGATACATAAAGTGGTGGAGAATCACCAGGAAGTTGAATAAATCTCATAGGAGTTGGCATGAAGAAGTTATCCCACTTTCAAATCAGGTGATTCCAGTTTCCCAGTTTGGGAATAGCACAGCTTCTTCGTCGTTCCAATCAAACCAGGATGAATCTCTTTGTAAGAAGCTTGATTTGGATACATAAAGTGGTGGAGAATCACCAGGAAGTTGAATAAATCTCATAGGAGTTGGCATGAAGAAGTTATCCCACTTTCAAATCAGGTGATTCCAGTTTCCCAGTTTGGGAATAGCACAGCTTCTTCGTCGTTCCAATCAAACCAGGATGAATCTCTTTGTAAGAAGCTTGATTTGGATACATAAAGTGGTGGAGAATCACCAGGAAGTTGAATAAATCTCATAGGAGTTGGCATGAAGAAGTTATCCCACTTTCAAATCAGGTGATTCCAGTTTCCCAGTTTGGGAATAGCACAGCTTCTTCGTCGTTCCAATCAAACCAGGATGAATCTCTTTGTAAGAAGCTTGATTTGGATACATAAAGTGGTGGAGAATCACCAGGAAGTTGAATAAATCTCATAGGAGTTGGCATGAAGAAGTTATCCCACTTTCAAATCAGGTGATTCCAGTTTCCCAGTTTGGGAATAGCACAGCTTCTTCGTCGTTCCAATCAAACCAGGATGAATCTCTTTGTAAGAAGCTTGATTTGGATACATAAAGTGGTGGAGAATCACCAGGAAGTTGAATAAATCTCATAGGAGTTGGCATGAAGAAGTTATCCCACTTTCAAATCAGGTGATTCCAGTTTCCCAGTTTGGGAATAGCACAGCTTCTTCGTCGTTCCAATCAAACCAGGATGAATCACTTTGTAAGAAGCTTGATTTGGATACATAAAGTGGTGGAGAATCACCAGGAAGTTGAATAAATCTCATAGGAGTTGGCATGAAGAAGTTATCCCACTTTCAAATCAGGTGATTCCAGTTTCCCAGTTTGGGAATAGCACAGCTTCTTCTTCGTCGTTCCAATCAAACCAGGATGAATCTTTGTGAAGCTTGATTTGGATACATAAAGTGGTAGAATCACCAGGAAGTTGAATAAATCTCATAGGAGTTGGCATGAAGAAGTTATCCCACTTTCAAATCAGGTGATTCCAGTTTCCCAGTTTGGGAATAGCACAGCTTCTTCGTCGTTCCAATCAAACCAGGATGAATCACTTTGTAAGAAGCTTGATTTGGATACATAAAGTGGTGGAGAATCACCAGGAAGTTGAATAAATCTCATAGGAGTTGGCATGAAGAAGTTATCCCACTTTCAAATCAGGTGATTCCAGTTTCCCAGTTTGGGAATAGCACAGCTTCTTCGTCGTTCCAATCAAACCAGGATGAACTTTGTTGAGAAGCTTGATTTGGATACATAAAGTGGTGGAGAATCACCAGGAAGTTGAATAAATCTCATAGGAGTTGGCATGAAGAAGTTATCCCACTTTCAAATCAGGTGATTCCAGTTTCCCAGTTTGGGAATAGCACAGCTTCTTCGTCGTCGTTCCAATCAAACCAGGATGAATCTCTTTGTAAGAAGCTTGATTTGGATACATAAAGTGGTGGAGAATCACCAGGAAGTTGAATAAATCTCATAGGAGTTGGCATGAAGAAGTTATCCCACTTTCAAATCAGGTGATTCCAGTTTCCCAGTTTGGGAATAGCACAGCTTCTTCGTCGTTCCAATCAAACCAGGATGAATCTCTTTGTAAGAAGCTTGATTTGGATACATAAAGTGGTGGAGAATCACCAGGAAGTTGAATAAATCTCATAGGAGTTGGCATGAAGAAGTTATCCCACTTTCAAATCAGGTGATTCCAGTTTCCCAGTTTGGGAATAGCAGCTTCTTCGTCGTTCCAATCAAACCAGGATGAATCTCTTTGTAAGAAGCTTGATTTGGATACATAAAGTGGTGGAGAATCACCAGGAAGTTGAATAAATCTCATAGGAGTTGGCATGAAGAAGTTATCCCACTTTCAAATCAGTGATTCCAGTTTCCCAGTTTGGGAATAGCACAGCTTCTTCGTCGTTCCAATCAAACCAGGATGAATCACTTTGTAAGAAGCTTGATTTGGATACATAAAGTGGTGGAGAATCACCAGGAAGTTGAATAAATCTCATAGGAGTTGGATGAAGAAGTTATCCCACTTTCAAATCAGGTGATTCCAGTTTCCCAGTTTGGGAATAGCACAGCTTCTTCGTCGTTCCAATCAAACCAGGATGAATCTCTTTGTAAGAAGCTTGATTTGGATACATAAAGTGGTGGAGAATCACCAGGAAGTTGAATAAATCTCATAGGAGTTGGCATGAAGAAGTTATCCCACTTTCAAATCAGGTGATTCCAGTTTCCCAGTTTGGGAATAGCACAGCTTCTTCGTCGTTCCAATCAAACCAGGATGAATCACTTTGTAAGAAGCTTGATTTGGATACATAAAGTGGTGGAGAATCACCAGGAAGTTGAATAAATCTCATAGGAGTTGGCATGAAGAAGTTATCCCACTTTCAAATCAGGTGATTCCAGTTTCCCAGTTTGGGAATAGCACAGCTTCTTCGTCGTTCCAATCAAACCAGGATGAATCTCTTTGTAAGAAGCTTGATTTGGATACATAAAGTGGTGGAGAATCACCAGGAAGTTGAATAAATCTCATAGGAGTTGGCATGAAGAAGTTATCCCACTTTCAAATCAGGTGATTCCAGTTTCCCAGTTTGGGAATAGCACAGCTTCTTCGTCGTTCCAATCAAACCAGGATGAATCTCTTTGTAAGAAGCTTGATTTGGATACATAAAGTGGTGGAGAATCACCAGGAAGTTGAATAAATCTCATAGGAGTTGGCATGAAGAAGTTATCCCACTTTCAAATCAGGTGATTCCAGTTTCCCAGTTTGGGAATAGCACAGCTTCTTCGTCGTTCCAATCAAACCAGGATGAATCTTTGTAAGAAGCTTGATTTGGATACATAAAGTGGTGGAGAATCACCAGGAAGTTGAATAAATCTCATAGGAGTTGGCATGAAGAAGTTATCCCACTTTCAAATCAGGTGATTCCAGTTTCCCAGTTTGGGAATAGCACAGCTTCTTCGTCGTTCCAATCAAACCAGGATGAATCTCTTTGTAAGAAGCTTGATTTGGATACATAAAGTGGTGGAGAATCACCAGGAAGTTGAATAAATCTCATAGGAGTTGGCATGAAGAAGTTATCCCACTTTCAAATCAGGTGATTCCAGTTTCCCAGTTTGGGAATAGCACAGCTTCTTCGTCGTTCCAATCAAACCAGGATGAATCTCTTTGTAAGAAGCTTGATTTGGATACATAAAGTGGTGGAGAATCACCAGGAAGTTGAATAAATCTCATAGGAGTTGGCATGAAGAAGTTATCCCACTTTCAAATCAGGTGATTCCAGTTTCCCAGTTTGGGAATAGCACAGCTTCTTCGTCGTTCCAATCAAACCAGATGAATCACTTTTAAGAAGCTTGATTTGGATACATAAAGTGGTGGAGAATCACCAGGAAGTTGAATAAATCTCATAGGAGTTGGCATGAAGAAGTTATCCCACTTTCAAATCAGGTGATTCCAGTTTCCCAGTTTGGGAATAGCACAGCTTCTTCGTCGTTCCAATCAAACCAGGATGAATCTTTTGAGAAGCTTGATTTGGATACATAAAGTGGTGGAGAATCACCAGGAAGTTGAATAAATCTCATAGGAGTTGGCATGAAGAAGTTATCCCACTTTCAAATCAGGTGATTCCAGTTTCCCAGTTTGGGAATAGCACAGCTTCTTCGTCGTTCCAATCAAACCAGGATGAATCTCTTTGTAAGAAGCTTGATTTGGATACATAAAGTGGTGGAGAATCACCAGGAAGTTGAATAAATCTCATAGGAGTTGGCATGAAGAAGTTATCCCACTTTCAAATCAGGTGATTCCAGTTTCCCAGTTTGGGAATAGCACAGCTTCTTCGTCGTTCCAATCAAACCAGGATGAATCTCTTTGTAAGAAGCTTGATTTGGATACATAAAGTGGTGAGAATCACCAGGAAGTTGAATAAATCTCATAGGAGTTGGCATGAAGAAGTTATCCCACTTTCAAATCAGGTGATTCCAGTTTCCCAGTTTGGGAATAGCACAGCTTCTTCGTCGTTCCAATCAAACCAGGATGAATCTCTTTGTAAGAAGCTTGATTTGGATACATAAAGTGGTGGAGAATCACCAGGAAGTTGAATAAATCTCATAGGAGTTGGCATGAAGAAGTTATCCCACTTTCAAATCAGGTGATTCCAGTTTCCCAGTTTGGGAATAGCACAGCTTCTTCGTCGTTCCAATCAAACCAGGATGAATCACTTTGTAAGAAGCTTGATTTGGATACATAAAGTGGTGGAGAATCACCAGGAAGTTGAATAAATCTCATAGGAGTTGGCATGAAGAAGTTATCCCACTTTCAAATCAGGTGATTCCAGTTTCCCAGTTTGGGAATAGCACAGCTTCTTCGTCGTTCCAATCAAACCAGGATGAATCTCTTTGAGAAGCTTGATTTGGATACATAAAGTGGTGGAGAATCACCAGGAAGTTGAATAAATCTCATAGGAGTTGGCATGAAGAAGTTATCCCACTTTCAAATCAGGTGATTCCAGTTTCCCAGTTTGGGAATAGCACAGCTTCTTCGTCGTTCCAATCAAACCAGGATGAATCTCTTTGTAAGAAGCTTGATTTGGATACATAAAGTGGTGGAGAATCACCAGGAAGTTGAATAA
>NW_026016456.1:0-10000 GCF_020379485.1 Brassica napus
TTCGGGAAAGGTTCCAACCTCCCGTCAACTTTGTCTTCCAGCCTCCACTTCCACCTAACTCCAGCCACTAGCATCCTCTTTTGCGTAGAGTGTGTCTGGCCCCTCAAATGCTTAAGAGTTTCATGATCTGTATGAATAATAAACTCTTTAGACAAAAGATAATGTTGCCAAGTTTCAAGCGACCTTACTAGAGCATATAGCTCTTTATCATAGGTGGGGTAATTGAGGGCGGCTCCACTCAATTTCTCACTGAAAAAGGCCACTGGCCGGCCTCCTTGGGTCAGCACGGCTCCTATTCCTGTCCCTGAAGCATCACACTCAATCTCAAAAGGTTTATCAAAGTTAGGAAGAGTTAAAACCGGTGCATGTGTCAAGCTATATTTAAGCCTGTTGAAAGACTCCTCTTGGGCAGGGCCCCAAGCAAAGGTTACATTCTTCTTGATCACGGAGGTCATTGGGGCGGCAATGGTACTGAAGTCCTTCACAAATCGTCGATAGAAACTGGCCAGTCCATGGAAGCTGCGGATATGTCCGATCGTGGTCGGAGTCGGCCAGTCTTGTATCGCCTTGATCTTCTCTTCATCAACCTTCAGTCCCTGTGAACTCACAACAAAGCCTAAAATACCAACTGATCAGTGCAGAATACACATTTCTTAAGGTTAGCATAAAGGCCTTCTTGCCTTAAGGCTTTCAAAACCTGCTCTAGGTGTCCCATGTGTTCAGTTAAAGACCTGCTGTAAATCAAGATATCATCAAAGTATACAACCACGAATTTACCAATGTAAGGTCGGAGGACCTCATTCATGAGTCTCATGAAGGTACTAGGGGCGTTGGTAAGGCCAAACGGCATCACCAGCCACTCGTATAGACCTTGCTTGGTCTTGAAGGCAGTTTTCCACTCATCTCCTTCCTTCATGCGGACTTGATGGTATCCACTCCTGAGATCAATCTTAGAAAACACAACAGACCCACTCAGTTCATCCAACATATCATCTAATCTGGGTATAGGGTACCGATATTTGATGGTTATGTTGTTGATGGCTCGGCAGTCCACACACATGCGCCACGTCCCATCCTTCTTAGGCACTAGTAAGACTGGGACCGCACAGGGACTAAGGCTCTCGCGGATGTAGCCTTTGTCCATGAGATCTTGGACCTGCCGCTCCAGTTCCTTGGCTTCCTCAGGGTTGACACGGTAAGCAGCTCGGTTTGGTAGTGGCGCGCCGGGTACAAGGTCTATCTGATGTTCTATGCCACGGACAGGGGGTAAACCGGCTGGAATCTCATCAGGAAAGACGTCCTTGTAACGTCCCATGAGATCTTGTACTACGTCCGGTACTTCAGGAGCTTCTAGACCTGCATAGCAACCTTCCTTAAAGATCATTAGTAGCACCTGTGTCTCACGTTGTAATGATTTAAGCACTTGTCCGGAAGTCATGTATAGGTTAGTGTTACTTACCTGGCCGGACTGCGTCATGGCCTTTTGCATATCATGAACTTCTTGAGGGCTGAGAGGTGCTAGGCTGTGCTTCCTGTTGTTGTGGACGAAGCTATAGATGTTGGTGCGTCCATGGTGAAGAGTCTCCTTGTCAAACTGCCACGGCCTTCCTAGAAGTATATGGCCGGCTTGCATGGGCACAACATCACACTTGACCTGATCTTGGTACTTGCCAATACTGAATGACACAACAACTTGTTCGGCAATCTTGAGTTCAGTCTCATCATTGAGCCATTTGAGACGGTATGGCCGAGGATGGGCAGTTTTTTACCAGCCCTAGCTTATCAACAGATACTTGCTAGCCACGTTAGTACAAGATCCGCCATCTATGATCAAACTACATACCTTGTGATCAACACTACATCTTGTGTGAAAGATGTTCTCCCGCTGGATGGTCTCTGGATCAAAGAGGGTACTAAGAGCTCTCCGGGTCACTAGCAGCTCGCCGGTCTCCGGGTAGTCGGTTACTTCTTCATCAGAGATCACTGCCGCGGCCTCTGCCTCATCTTGGGATTCATACTCGCCATCCCCCTTTAGGACCATCACTCGTTTGTTTGGACAATCCCGAGCGTAGTGGCCCTTGCCCTGACACTTATAACAAATGATATCACGGGTACGCAATGTTTGGGCTTGAGTCTTACCCTGCTCCGATTTGGATGCATTAGACGATTCAGCCTGGTTTGTCTTGAATCGGCTCTCAATCTCAATTGTCTTGCTCTTGTCGCCTTGCTTTGAACCTGGTTGAGTCCACGCAGGTTTGCTGCGGTTGGTGCTGGCGGTCTTGCGCTTGATGTGCTGCTCGGCTTGCGTAGCAAAGTGCAGCAGGTCGTTGAAGTCTTCATACTGTTGCCTCTCCACCTTGCGGGCAATGCGGTCTTGCAGCCCTTCCAGAAATTGGGACATCATTGTCTCTTCGGGCTCGTCGGTCTCAAGCTTATTCCTAAGTGCCTCGAACTCCTCAAAGTACTCCTCCACAGTCTTAGTTCCCTGCGTAAGTTTACGAAAACGTTTTAGCACATCACGCTGGTAGTAAGATGGAATGTACCTCGCGCGAAGCTTGGTCCGCATCTCGGTCCAATTACGCGCTCTCCACACTGGCCCGGACTTGGCAACGTCTCGATCCCACCACGAAAGAGCATTGTCCGTCAGCTGGGCTGCTGCTAGGGCAACCTTCTTGGCCTCACTATATTGGTAATAGTCGAAGATGTACTCCATGCGCTTCTCCCACACGATGTAGGCATCCGGATCAACCTTGCCAGCAAACGTTGGGGATGAAGCTTAAGCGCCTTGCCTCCCAACCAAGGCTCTTCCTCCTCTCGGTCTCGACCTCCTCTACGGTCGCGGCCTCCTCCTACTTGGACCCGGGGTCCTCGCGCGTTCCTCCTCCCACCCCGGTTTGGCCTCTCTTCGTCCTGACTGCGCGTATCATCAGTACTGTCCTCGTCCGAGTCAGTGTCATGCGGGTCAGGCTGATTCCTTCCTGGTGGCCGAGGTCCGTTGTGTCTGCCTCCCTGCCGTAGCTGAGTAACCTCGGCGGTTATAGCCCTAAGGCTCGCCCTCAACTCTTCATTGTCGGCTAGGAGCTGAGCGTTTATGGCCGCTTGATCTTGACCTACATCTCCCATAGTTTCTCTGAAAAGATACTCAAAGAAAATTAGAGGTAAGAGGGATTAAATAGTAGCTTGGGGTCGGATACTTGAGTATCGACCAAGGCAAGAAAAAAAGTAAATGCTAAAATTTATGAAAGAAAATCGAATCAAGTTGAAAAAGGAAAGATGAATATTTTTTTTTTTTTTTTGAAAACTTGGAGAACAATCCGAAAATTTAAAAAAAAAGGAAAGTAAATATTTTTTTTTTTTTTTGAATTGTGACGGCTAGGGTTCAGAAAGAACTGAGTTTCGCAGGAAACTTCAGCTCTGATACCAAAATGTTGTAGGCACGGGTCGGAGGGTCGAACGGACGGACGGACGGACGGACTGATGGCCGTTCCGCGGTTCAGTCTTGCCTCGGATGGATGGTACTGGCCGGCTTATCTCTTGCTTGTGTTCGAACCTGAAACAGATAGGAACCTTTAGTGAGTTTTCAACAGGAACAAGAACAGAAACTAGATATGATTCTTTTGGTTTTTATGGAATTGGTTGAATGAAATCTAAAACAAAAGATAGAGAAAGGAGTAGATTGGCGGATGGGATCTGCTGCTGGACGTATGTCTCTCTCAGCAAGATGCCTAGGTCGGACAGGAAGATAGGTATGGATCCGGCTCTTGCTGGACGTATGTCTCTCTCAAGATTCGGACAAGGAATGGAATGGATCGAAGGACGCCACAAAGAACAATGGATCGGCTCTTTGATATGTCACACGGCTGCTCTCAATGTTTCACACAACTGAAAGACTTAGGGTTTCTTTGCTAAAGCAAAAACGATTTTCATAAAAGACTTAGCCGAAAAGTTGGCAACTACAAGGGTTTAAATAGATGTTCCTTACTGGACTTTAAAGAATAAAAGGGCCTAGACAAATGGCCAAAGTCTTAACCGAAATAAAATAAAGAAAACAATAGACCGGTCGCGGGTTGAGATGTCCGGATCAGAACTCATAGTATGCTTGCTTGTTGCCTCATTAAAACCTTTCGGGAAAACCCAGTGGGACAAAACCTCGATAAGGAAAAAGAGTACAACACATACTACTCCTTCTGATGGTCGGCTATATCTCTGAACCGGAAGCAAGTTGGTTGGATGGATTGAGTATGAAGGTGGAAATGGTCAGGCCGGCTTCATTCAGGCCGATGGAGGAGAACTGGCTCGAATGGACAGGGTCTGGAACCTCTAGTGGTTCACCGGTGTCTTCCAGCTTCAAGTCAGACAACTCCTGGATCAATAGTTGCTTGAACCCGGTTTGTTCCTGTGCAAGCAACTCCTGGACAGCTTTGGCAAATCCAGCTCTTATAACTCTTGAACCGGACCTTGTGGTTGGACCTTTGCGGATAATGGGAACCTCAGTCGTGGGTACTACAACATCCCCTCCCTCTTGAACAGGTTCTGTCCTCAGAACATCTCCGTCATCTGCAATATAAGGAGACAAGTCAGACACATTGAACGTTCGGGAAACTTGGAACTCACCTGGCAGTTCTAGCCGGTAGGCATTGTCATTGATCCGATCGAGCACTCGGAATGGTCCGTCCCCTCGTGGGGCTAATTTGCTCTTCCTCTCTTCCGGAAACCGTTCTGGCCTCATGTGGAGCCACACCCAGTCGCCTGGTTGGAAGATAACTTCTGTGCGCCCCTTGTTGAGCTTTATCCGGTTCCTTTCAGCCTTCTTCTCCAAAGTCTCCTTGACTTGCCGGTGCATGTTCTTCACAAACTCAGCCTTTTTGTCACCACTCTGGCTGACTTGCATGGCTGGTGGCAATGCGGCTAGGTCCATGGGCGTCTCTGGTCTAAAGCCATACACGATCTCAAAAGGGGAGAGATTAGTAATAGAGTGCCTTGCATGGTTATAAGCAAACTCAATGAAAGGCAAGCAACTCAACCAATTTTTAAGATTCTTACCCACCGTAGCCCTCAATAACTGAGAGAGTGTACGGTTTACTACCTCGGTCTGTCCATCAGTTTGTGGATGGCAAGTGGTCGAGAAAAGGAGCTTGGTTCCAAGCTTTTTCCACAATGTCCTCCAGAAGTGGCTGAGAAACTTTGTGTCTCGGTCGGACACGATGGTACGAGGCACTCCATGTAAGCGCACCACTTCCTTGAAGAAGAGATCAGCGGTTTGGCTTGCATCATTGGTCTTGGAACACGGAATGAAGTGTGCCATCTTGGAGAACCTGTCCACTACAACAAAAATAGAATCCTTGTGTTCTATCTTGGGCAAGCCCAGCACAAAGTCCATAGACAGGTCGACCCACGGTGCAATAGGAATAGGTAAAGGCATGTGTAATCCATAAGGATGCGACCTGGATTTGGTTTTGAGACAGACAGTGCACTTGGCGCAAAGACTCTCGACGTAGCGCCTCATCCGGGGCCAATAGAAGTGGTCGGACAGGACGCTCAGAGTTTTGTCCCGACCGAAATGCCCCATCAACCCACCCCCATGAGCTTCTCTGGTCAGTAGATCTCGCATGGAACCATGAGGAATACACAGGCGTTTCTCCTTGAAGAGGAACCCGTCCTGCTGATAGAATGGACCCATGGCCCCCTTAGCCGTGTTACTGTAAAGCTCAGAAAAGTCAGGGTCAGTTTCATAAGACATTTTGAGTTGCTCAAAACCCATGATCTTAGCCTCCATGGTGGTAATGAGTGTGTGGCGCCGGGATAGGGCGTCGGCCACTATGTTGTCCTTTCCCTTCTTGTACTTGATCACATAAGGGAAAGTTTCCACGAACTCCAGCCACCTAGCATGCCTCTTCTTGAGTGTGGTCTGGCCCCTCAAATGCTTAAGAGTTTCATGATCTGTATGAATAATAAACTCTTTAGACAAAAGATAATGTTGCCAAGTTTCAAGCGACCTTACTAGAGCATATAGCTCTTTATCATAGGTGGGGTAATTGAGGGCGGCTCCACTCAATTTCTCACTGAAAAAGGCCACTGGCCGGCCTCCTTGGGTCAGCACGGCTCCTATTCCTGTCCCTGAAGCATCACACTCAATCTCAAAAGGTTTATCAAAGTTAGGAAGAGTTAAAACCGGTGCATGTGTCAAGCTATATTTAAGCCTGTTGAAAGACTCCTCTTGGGCAGGGCCCCAAGCAAAGGTTACATTCTTCTTGATCACGGAGGTCATTGGGGCGGCAATGGTACTGAAGTCCTTCACAAATCGTCGATAGAAACTGGCCAGTCCATGGAAGCTGCGGATATGTCCGATCGTGGTCGGAGTCGGCCAGTCTTGTATCGCCTTGATCTTCTCTTCATCAACCTTCAGTCCCTGTGAACTCACAACAAAGCCTAAAAATACCAACTGATCAGTGCAGAATACACATTTCTTAAGGTTAGCATAAAGGCCTTCTTGCCTTAAGGCTTTCAAAACCTGCTCTAGGTGTCCCATGTGTTCAGTTAAAGACCTGCTGTAAATCAAGATATCATCAAAGTATACAACCACGAATTTACCAATGTAAGGTCGGAGGACCTCATTCATGAGTCTCATGAAGGTACTAGGGGCGTTGGTAAGGCCAAACGGCATCACCAGCCACTCGTATAGACCTTGCTTGGTCTTGAAGGCAGTTTTCCACTCATCTCCTTCCTTCATGCGGACTTGATGGTATCCACTCCTGAGATCAATCTTAGAAAACACAACAGACCCACTCAGTTCATCCAACATATCATCTAATCTGGGTATAGGGTACCGATATTTGATGGTTATGTTGTTGATGGCTCGGCAGTCCACACACATGCGCCACGTCCCATCCTTCTTAGGCACTAGTAAGACCGGGACCGCACAGGGACTAAGGCTCTCGCGGATGTAGCCTTTGTCCATGAGATCTTGGACCTGCCGCTCCAGTTCCTTGGCTTCCTCAGGGTTGACACGGTAAGCAGCTCGGTTTGGTAGTGGCGCGCCGGGTACAAGGTCTATCTGATGTTCTATGCCACGGACAGGGGGTAAACCGGCTGGAATCTCATCAGGAAAGACGTCCTTGTAACGTCCCATGAGATCTTGTACTACGTCCGGTACTTCAGGAGCTTCTAGACCTGCATAGCAACCTTCCTTAAAGATCATTAGTAGCACCTGTGTCTCACGTTGTAATGATTTAAGCACTTGTCCGGAAGTCATGTATAGGTTAGTGTTACTTACCTGGCCGGACTGCGTCATGGCCTTTTGCATATCATGAACTTCTTGAGGGCTGAGAGGTGCTAGGCTGTGCTTCCTGTTGTTGTGGACGAAGCTATAGATGTTGGTGCGTCCATGGTGAAGAGTCTCCTTGTCAAACTGCCACGGCCTTCCTAGAAGTATATGGCCGGCTTGCATGGGCACAACATCACACTTGACCTGATCTTGGTACTTGCCAATACTGAATGACACAACAACTTGTTCGGCAATCTTGAGTTCAGTCTCATCATTGAGCCATTTGAGACGGTATGGCCGAGGATGGGCAGTTTTTACCAGCCCTAGCTTATCAACAAGATACTTGCTAGCCACGTTAGTACAAGATCCGCCATCTATGATCAAACTACATACCTTGTGATCAACACTACATCTTGTGTGAAAGATGTTCTCCCGCTGGATGGTCTCTGGATCAAAGAGGGTACTAAGAGCTCTCCGGGTCACTAGCAGCTCGCCGGTCTCCGGGTAGTCGGTTACTTCTTCATCAGAGATCACTGCCGCGGCCTCTGCCTCATCTTGGGATTCATACTCGCCATCCCCCTTTAGGACCATCACTCGTTTGTTTGGACAATCCCGAGCGTAGTGGCCCTTGCCCTGACACTTATAACAAATGATATCACGGGTACGCAATGTTTGGGCTTGAGTCTTACCCTGCTCCGATTTGGATGCATTAGACGATTCAGCCTGGTTTGTCTTGAATCGGCTCTCAATCTCAATTGTCTTGCTCTTGTCGCCTTGCTTTGAACCTGGTTGAGTCCACGCAGGTTTGCTGCGGTTGGTGCTGGCGGTCTTGCGCTTGATGTGCTGCTCGGCTTGCGTAGCAAAGTGCAGCAGGTCGTTGAAGTCTTCATACTGTTGCCTCTCCACCTTGCGGGCAATGCGGTCTTGCAGCCCTTCCAGAAATTGGGACATCATTGTCTCTTCGGGCTCGTCGGTCTCAAGCTTATTCCTAAGTGCCTCGAACTCCTCAAAGTACTCCTCCACAGTCTTAGTTCCCTGCGTAAGTTTACGAAAACGTTTTAGCACATCACGCTGGTAGTAAGATGGAATGTACCTCGCGCGAAGCTTGGTCCGCATCTCGGTCCAATTACGCGCTCTCCACACTGGCCCGGACTTGGCAACGTCTCGATCCCACCACGAAAGAGCATTGTCCGTCAGCTGGGCTGCTGCTAGGGCAACCTTCTTGGCCTCACTATATTGGTAATAGTCGAAGATGTACTCCATGCGCTTCTCCCACACGATGTAGGCATCCGGATCAACCTTGCCAGCAAACGTTGGGGGATGAAGCTTAAGCGCCTTGCCTCCCAACCAAGGCTCTTCCTCCTCTCGGTCTCGACCTCCTCTACGGTCGCGGCCTCCTCCTACTTGGACCCGGGGTCCTCGCGCGTTCCTCCTCCCACCCCGGTTTGGCCTCTCTTCGTCCTGACTGCGCGTATCATCAGTACTGTCCTCGTCCGAGTCAGTGTCATGCGGGTCAGGCTGATTCCTTCCTGGTGGCCGAGGTCCGTTGTGTCTGCCTCCCTGCCGTAGCTGAGTAACCTCGGCGGTTATAGCCCTAAGGCTCGCCCTCAACTCTTCATTGTCGGCTAGGAGCTGAGCGTTTATGGCCGCTTGATCTTGACCTACATCTCCCATAGTTTCTCTGAAAAGATACTCAAAGAAAATTAGAGGCAAGAGGGATTAAATAGTAGCTTGGGGTCGGATACTTGAGTATCGACCAAGGCAAGAAAAAAAGTAAATGCTAAAATTTATGAAAGAAAATCGAATCAAGTTGAAAAAGGAAAGATGAATATTTTTTTTTTTTTTTTGAAAACTTGGAAAACAATCCGAAAATTTAAAAAAAAGGAAAGTAAATATTTTTTTTTTTTTTTTTTTGAATTGTGACGGCTAGGGTTCAGAAAGAACTGAGTTTCGCAGGAAACTTCAGCTCTGATACCAAAATGTTGTAGGCACGGGTCGGAGGGTCGAACGGACGGACGGACGGACGGACTGATGGCCGTTCCGCGGTTCAGTCTTGCCTCGGATGGATGGTACTGGCCGGCTTATCTCTTGCTTGTGTTCGAACCTGAAACAGATAGGAACCTTTAGTGAGTTTTCAACAGGAACAAGAACAGAAACTAGATATGATTCTTTTGGTTTTTATGGAATTGGTTGAATGAAATCTAAAACAAAAGATAGAGAAAGGAGTAGATTGGCGGATGGGATCTGCTGCTGGACGTATGTCTCTCTCAGCAAGATGCCTAGGTCGGACAGGAAGATAGGTATGGATCCGGCTCTTGCTGGACGTATGTCTCTCTCAAGATTCGGACAAGGAATGGAATGGATCGAAGGACGCCACAAAGAACAATGGATCGGCTCTTTGATATGTCACACGGCTGCTCTCAATGTTTCACACAACTGAAAGACTTAGGGTTTCTTTGCTAAAGCAAAAACGATCTTCATAAAAGACTTAGCCGAAAAGTTGGCAACTACAAGGGTTTAAATAGATGTTCCTTACTGGACTTTAAAGAATAAAAGGGCCTAGACAAATGGCCAAAGTCTTAACCGAAATAAAATAAAGAAAACAATAGACCGGTCGCGGGTTGAGATGTCCGGATCAGAACTCATAGTATGCTTGCTTGTTGCCTCATTAAAACCTTTCGGGAAAACCCAGTGGGACAAAACCTCGATAAGGAAAAAGAGTACAACACATACTAC
>NW_026016456.1:17500-30000 GCF_020379485.1 Brassica napus
ATATCAGCATGCTGACCACACATATCAGCATGCTGGCCCTTCCCGTGGACTGTCCGTGTACTGATCCGTGTACTGATCCGTGTACTGAACTCATATCAGCATTCTGACCACACATATCAGCATGCTGGCACTTCCCGTGGACTGTCCGTGTACTGATCCGTGGACTGATCCGTGTACTGAACTCATATCAGCATGCTGACCATACATATCAGCATGCTGGCCCTTCCCGTGGACTGTCCGTGTACTGATATTTGACTAGTCCGGTCTAACACAACGTTAGGTCGAGGTACGGGTTGAAAAGCCTTAGGCCTTGATCTAACGGAAAACGCTAACTCTAGGTACGGGTTGCAAAGCCTTATTCCTTGACGCAGCGGGACGAGTTAGTGGATGAACTGGTCTAGGTCGTGGAGTAAAGTTTGTGACTCTGACCGGATTGTCCCTAGCCCGTCACATAGCGCTTCCGGACCATGGTGTTGGGTTGGACGGTCAGTCATGTTCTTGTTTGATTGTTGGCTGGCCGGTTGGCCTTTCATCTCCAACCCTTGGTGTGGGTCGTCCGTCGGTCATGTTCTTGTTTGATTGTTGGCCGGTGGGTCGACCTATGCTTAGGACGGTTCGGGGGTGTTACAGGGAGGGTCGAATCTTAGCGACATAGGGCTGAATCTCAGTGGATCGTGGCAGCAAGGCCACTCTGCCACTTACAATACCCGTCGCGTATTTAAGTCGTCTGCAAAGGATTCTACCCGCCACTCGGTGGTAATTATAATTCAAGGCGGTCCGAACGGCGCTTCCACCGAACGGACTTAGCCAACGACACGTGCCTTTGGGAGCCGAAGCTCCTACTGAGGGTCGGCAATTGGGCGGCGGGCGCATGCGTCGCTTCTAGCCCGGATTCTGACTTAGAGGCGTTCAGTCATAATCCAGCGCACGGTAGCTTCGCGCCACTGGCTTTTCAACCAAGCGCGATGACCAATTGTGCGAATCAACGGTTCCTCTCGTACTAGGTTGAATTACTATTGCGACGCGGGCATCAGTAGGGTAAATGTCATGTCCCCGATCCTAGATAGGATCGGCCGGACGGGCCATGGTGCAGGGAGACGCACCAGTCAGGTCATTAGACCTTGAGACAAGCGTATCATGGCCCTGAATGAAGGTTAAGGGCATCAGTCAGCTGAGACTTAACCAGGATACGATGGAAATAAGGGTAAAGGGGCTGGGTGAGTGTTTAGGCAGCTGGACGAGTGTTGGTTTGAGTTCAATCAGCTCGGTTCAGCTGGTAATCAGTTCACCATGATCTGTTCAGCTCACAGGAGCTGGTGGGCTAGCTCAATCAGCTGGGAACAGCTGGGGGTCAGCTCAATCCAGTGAACGGTGCGTTCTGGTTCGGATCAGTGTGGGCGAGTCCGGGACGGTTACTGGGCGAGCCGATGGTCCGGGTGCAGGACGGTTCGACCAAATGGGTCTTAGGCTTGGGATAGGGAGCGGGCAAGCTCCCAGAGTGTGAGCTGAGGCTCAGTGATCGATTTGCCAAAGGAAGAAAAGGGGAGAAACCGCCAAGGGGCGGTTATGGGACGGTTATGGGACGGTTTTGGGAAGAAAGGAAGGGATTTTGGTAACTGTTCGCCCAGGCGGTTGGGGACAGTTTAAATCGTCTTCTCTCTCTCATTTCTGATCATTCTGGTCGGTTTTTACTCATTCCACACAGAGAGAAACACAGAGAAAATTCAAGAGAGAAAGAGAGACAGAAACTTTGGATCGGCCGATTTGATCCAAGAGATTGTTCTTGAGTGTTCCTGGTGTGTTTGGGCGTGTGATCAAGAGGATGGATTTGAGACAGAAAGACAAGGAGAAGGCAAAGGAGAAAGAGAAGGAAGTCGCCCCTGGAGACCGAACTCCTAAGGTGAGAGGTGTGGCCAAGAGTAACCGGACAAGGCCGCGGATGATGGCCGTGTGAGCCTGGCCGGTTTGGATCGATTGGCTACTCCTTACTCTGACTTCTTCTACTCTGTTTCTTCTTATATGTTGTGCTATGGAATGTTTTATGTTGTTACAGGAAAGGATTCATTGATCCTAAGGCCTTGGCCTGATCCAATTCCCATGAAAGTCCCTTGTTCTTGTGTGGGCTGTTCATGGCCGAGATCACTATGATCTGAGCCGATTCTTTTGAATCTGTTTATGGGAATATTTTTCTTCTGAATTATCATGAATTATCATGAATTTTATTTGGTATTTGGATCTCTTTTTAAAGGGGTCAGATTTGACATTTTTGATGATTGTTCTTGACTAGATTGGATCCGACCATGCAATGTGATTTGATTCTTGTTTTGTAATCTAACCTTGTGATTGTGTGGTTGTTTGTGTTGGATCCAGGACCAGAAATGGACCGTGGTAAGGGAAAAGCACCATGAGGACCGCGGCCATGGGAAGATGTGTGGTGATTGGGTTGATTCTGAAAATTGTGTGATTATTGTAGCCTATTGTGCAACTTGTGAACTTATGCGATTCTAGTATGTATTCTATTATTTAGGATGATGAATGATGTATGAACCTTGGTTAATATCTATGAAGTATCTATTTTCATTAGTTGATGCTTGATTGTTTAAGTGTGAATGTTGGAACCTCAAAACTCTGAAAAAGACTTAGAATTATTTAACACTTGAACTTGAATATGAAAGATGGAATTGGTTGCATTGTTTGGTGAGGCCGCGGTCTGGTTGGATTGAGGAATCCAGGATCGGGTCTTACAAGTTGGTATCAGAGCATTCTTGATTCTAGGATTTGTTGGGTTATTGGTTCACCACACACTTGGCCGTTTGGACTCATGGTGAGATAGTTGGGTTCTAAGTAATCTTTTCTACTGATTAACTTAGGAGTGATTGAGGTTTGTGTGTTCAGTTGTGGACTAACCTTTTGTTTGTGTTTGTAACTCCTAAGGGAACAAGAAGGTATAAATCTCGGAAAGGAAAGGAGGCGACTGGGGCGTCTGGAGCAGTGGGGCAGGATGGTGCTGAACAGACCGGAGTGTTACCAGCTGGAACCATTCCAACCACAGTGCTACCGGCTCTGGTGGAGCAGGTGGATAATGCCACCGGACTCCCAGTGGGTCCAACTCTTCCTACTGAGGTTAATGAAACTAATGTGGACGAGCAACAAGAGCAAGTCCATGGAGAAGATACTGGGTCATCCAACGTTGGTGCTGGGAGTGGCCAGAATGTTGATGCAAACAATGTTCGGGTCACTGGTGCTGAGGAGGTCATTGAGCCGACCATAAGGGGCTTGGTGGAAGCTATGCAGGTCATGGGAGCTCAGATAGCCTCCTTGACACAGGCGTTCACACCATTGGTGAACTCGTCCGTAGGACAGGCTAATCCCCCGGTTCGGGTTGCTGCTGGAGTGACCGATGTTGGTGCTGGCCGTGTGGCCGAGGTGATTGAGATAGACCCACCGGTCAGGCCAGTGCATGGTATGGACTACCTGAAGGTGCTGGAGCATATCTCCAAGTTGGGAACCAAACACTTTGCTGGAAGTGTTGATCCTATGGAGGCGGACGAGTGGAGAACCCGGTTGGTTCGGAACTTCAAGTCCACGCGTTGTCCTGAGGACTACCAGAAGGACATAGCAGTACACTTCCTGGAGGGAGATGCACATAACTGGTGGTTAGCTTTGGACAAGCGTACCAATGGCACCATTGAGCATTTTGCTGACTTTGAGGTTGAGTTCAACCATAAGTACTTTCCTGCTGAGGCGTGGGATCGTTTGGAGTCCAAGTTCCTGGACTTGACTCAGGGACGGAGGACTGTTCGTGAGTATGAAGAAGAGTTCAACCGACTCAGAAGGTATGTGGGAAGAGAACTGGAGGATGAGAAGGTTCAAGTCCGAAGGTTCATCCGAGGCCTAAGGGTGGAACTTCGAACCTACTGTTCTGTTTGTAAGTTCCACACGGTTTCTGAGTTGGTTGAGAGGATGGCCTTGCTGGAGACCAACCTCACCGAGGAGGGTAAGCAGAAGCTGAAGAGTGTGGTGGTATCCTCGGGTCAGAGTGGTGACAAGAAGAGGAAGAGGGACTCGACCGAGGAGGGTAAAACCTCAAGTGGTAGGTCAGAGTGCCCTAAGTGTGGACGATACCACGGTGGAGAGTGCTGGAAGGCCATGGGTGCCTGCACTCGATGTGGTAAGATGGATCACTCAGCCAAGGATTGTCCAAGTCCGTTGGGTGAGTCCAGGACCTGTCACCACTGCGGCCAGAAGGGCCACTACCGCAGGGACTGCCCTAAGTTGCAAGGCAACCAAAGTAAGGGACGTGGGGAGGCTAGCAGGCCAGTTCAGGGACGAGGCCAGACCTCCACACCTCGTGTGTATGAGCTATCCAAGGATGTGGATGGGGCTCGGCCTTTCCAAGCGATCAATGGGACCTTAAGTATTGGTGGTGTGGAAACACACACACTATTTGATACTGGAGCTACACATAGTTTTGTGAGTCCAAGTATGATAGGAAAAGGTTTGTTCCAGTATGGAACATGGGATGGTCCTGAACGAGTGAGTGCGGCCGGAGGGCAAGTTATGAACTCACTCGGTCTGGTTAAGGACATCCCTGTGGTGATCTTGGATAGGCCGATGCCTATAGATCTGATTGTTGTCCCCCTTAAGCATCATGAAGTGATCTTGGGCATGGACTGGTTGGGAAAGTATCGGGCAACTCTAGATTGTCACCGGGGAAGGGTGCAACTTGAGAATGAGTTTGGACCCCCGATCAAGTACCAAGGAATCAAGCCAACCTCTTGTAGTTTGGTGGTTTCAGCAGTCCAAGTAGAACGGATGCTTGGAAATGGTTGTGAGGCCTTTTTGGCTACCATTTACACTGATGAGGTTGTAGGGGCCTGTGACCCAGAGGGTATACCGTTGGTTCGAGAATTTCAGGATGTGTTTGGGGCACTACAGGGCATTCCCCCTGATAGGGCTGACCCATTCATCATTGAATTGGAACCTGGAACGGCCCCGTTATCAAAAAGTCCATATAGAATGGCACCAGCTGAGATGGCAGAGCTGAAGAAGCAACTTGAGGAGTTGCTTGAGAAGGGGTTCATACGCCCTAGTGTATCACCTTGGGGAGCACCAGTCCTATTCGTTAAGAAAAAGGATGGTAGCTTTAGGTTGTGCATTGATTATAGGGGTTTGAACAGGGTGACTGTGAAGAACAAGTACCCTTTACCCAGGATTGATGAGTTGTTGGACCAACTCCGTGGAGCCAAGTGGTTCTCCAAGATTGACTTGGCCTCTGGGTATCATCAGATCCCCATTGCACCAGGTGATGTGAGGAAGACAGCATTCCGAACTAGGTATGGTCACTATGAGTTTGTGGTCATGCCGTTCGGACTGACCAATGCACCTGCTGCATTCATGAAGATGATGAACGGCATCTTCAGGGAATACTTGGACGAGTTTGTGATCATCTTCATTGATGATATACTCGTGTATTCCAAGACAAAGGAGGACCATGAAAGACACCTTAGGGCGGTGTTGGGCCGCCTGAGAGAACAGAAGCTCTTTGCTAAGCTAAGCAAGTGTAGCTTCTGGCAGAAGAGCATTGGATTCCTTGGGCATGTGGTGTCTGATAAAGGAGTCTCAGTGGATCAAGATAAGATCAAATGTATCCAGGAATGGCCACAGCCAAAGAATGCTACGGAAGTGAGGAGCTTCTTAGGGTTGGCTGGTTATTACCGGAAATATGTCAAGGGGTTCTCGAGCATAGCTCAACCTATGACTAAGCTGACAGGCAAGGACGTGAGGTTCACATGGTCTGAGGAGTGTGCGAAAAGTTTTGCAGCACTCAAGAACATGTTGACTAATGCACCTGTCCTGGTGTTGCCTGAGGCTGATCAGCCTTATGTGGTGTATACGGATGCATCCATAACTGGTCTTGGTTGTGTTTTGACACAACATGGGAAGGTGATAGCCTATGCTTCCCGGCAGTTAAGGAAGCATGAGGGTAACTATCCAACCCATGATTTGGAGATGGCTGCAGTAGTATTTGCATTAAAGATATGGAGATCATATCTTTATGGTGCCAGGGTGCAAATACTCACAGACCATAAGAGTTTGAAGTACATATTCACTCAGCCTGAGTTAAACTTAAGGCAGAGGAGATGGATGGAATTTGTTGCAGATTATGATCTGGACATAGCTTATCATCCTGGGAAAGCTAACCTAGTGGCTGATGCCTTGAGCCGCAGAAGGGCTGAAGTGTCATCTGAGAGGGAGGCGGATGAACTGGAAGGGATGATCAGGTCCTTGAACCTCAATACCTTGGTTGGTTCAGATGAGCCACTGGGATTGGAGGCGGTGAACCAGGCCGATCTCCTGACCAGGATCAGGCAAGCTCAGGGCCTGGATGAAAATCTAAAGAAGGTAGCCGCCAATGACAAGACTGAGTACCAGACAACTGACAATGGTACCATCTTGGTCAATGGTAGGGTCAGTGTTCCTAATGATAAGGAACTCAAAGAAGAGATTATGAGACAGGCTCATAAGTCCAAGTTTTCAGTTCATCCTGGACTGAACAAAATGTATAGGGATCTGAAAAGGTACTACCATTGGGTGAGGATGAAATCTGATGTTGCAGAGTGGGTGGCTAAGTGTCCCACTTGTCAACTGGTGAAGGCAGAACATCAGGTTCCCAGTGGTCTACTTCAGAACCTACCCATACCAGAATGGAAATGGGATCACATCACAATGGACTTTGTGACTGGATTTCCCACGACCAGGAATAAGAAAGATGCGGTATGGGTTGTGGTTGATCGGCTGACCAAGTCGGCTCATTTCCTACCCATCAAGAAAGGGGATGGGGTCGACAGGATAGTGCAAGTGTACCTAGACGAGATAGTGAGGTTGCATGGTGTTCCAGCAAGCATTGTCTCGGACAGGGATCCAAGATTTACATCTTATTTCTGGCAGGCTTTCCAAAAGGCCTTGGGAACCAGAGTGAATATGAGCACATCTTATCATCCTCAAACGGATGGGCAGTCTGAAAGGACAATCCAAACCTTAGAGGATATGCTAAGGGCATGTGTGTTAGACTGGGGAGAGTCTTGGGAAAAACACTTACCTTTAGTGGAGTTTGCTTATAATAACAGCTTCCATACAAGCATTGGTATGTCGCCATATGAGGCTTTGTATGGTAGGCCGTGCAGGACACCCCTATGCTGGACCCAAGTGGGGGAGCGTAGCATGTTGGGACCTGAGATTGTAGAACAGACCACTGAGAAGATCAGGATGGTCAAAGAGAAGATGAAAGAGGCGCAGGACCGCCAAAAGAGCTATGCGGACAAGCGTAGGAAACATCTTGAGTTTGAGGTCAATGACCTGGTGTATCTCAAGATGATTACCTTTAAGGGTAGGACCAGGATTTCTGGACGAAAGAAACTGGACCCTAGGTACTTGGGTCCATTCAGGATCATAGAGAGAGTGGGTGCAGTGGCATACAAGTTGGACTTGCCATCGGCAATGGATGCATACCACAATGTGTTCCATGTATCCCAACTCCGGAAATGCTTGTCTGAACAAGACATTGTCTTGCCTGAGGTTCCTGCTGACCTTGGTAAGGACCTGACTTTGGAAACCTTGCCGGTTCGGATTGTGGATCGGTCAGAGAAAGCTATGAGAAAGAAGACAGTTCCCATGATCAAAGTGGTGTGGGATTACAATGGTAAAGACCTCATCACTTGGGAAACAGAAGCAAAGATGAAAACAATGTATCCGGAGTGGTACCGACAATTTCTTCCTGATGAAACACTTAACATGGATTCGAGGACGAATCCCAAGTTAGTGGGGGAGACTTGTCATGTCCCCGATCCTAGATAGGATCGGCCGGACGGGCCATGGTGCGGGGAGACGCACCAGTCAGGTCATTAGACCTTGAGGCAAGCGTATCATGGCCCTGAATGAAGGTTAAGGGCATCAGTCAGCTGAGACTTAACCAGGATACGATGGAAATAAGGGTAAAGGGGCTGGGTGAGTGTTTAGGCAGCTGGACGAGTGTTGGTTTGAGTTCAATCAGCTCGGTTCAGCTGGTAATCAGTTCACCATGATCTGTTCAGCTCACAGGAGCTGGTGGGCTAGCTCAATCAGCTGGGAACAGCTGGGGGTCAGCTCAATCCAGTGAACGGTGCGTTCTGGTTCGGATCAGTGTGGGCGAGTCCGGGACGGTTACTGGGCGAGCCGATGGTCCGGGTGCAGGACGGTTCGACCAAATGGGTCTTAGGCTTGGGATAGGGAGCGGGCAAGCTCCCAGAGTGTGAGCTGAGGCTCAGTGATCGATTTGCCAAAGGAAGAAAAGGGGAGAAACCGCCAAGGGCGGTTATGGGACGGTTATGGGACGGTTTTGGGAAGAAAGGAAGGGATTTTGGTAACTGTTCGCCCAGGCGGTTGGGGACAGTTTAAATCGTCTTCTCTCTCTCATTTCTGATCATTCTGGTCGGTTTTTACTCATTCCACACAGAGAGAAACACAGAGAAAATTCAAGAGAGAAAGAGAGACAGAAACTTTGGATCGGCCGATTTGATCCAAGAGATTGTTCTTGAGTGTTCCTGGTGTGTTTGGGCGTGTGATCAAGAGGATGGATTTGAGACAGAAAGACAAGGAGAAGGCAAAGGAGAAAGAGAAGGAAGTCGCCCCTGGAGACCGAACTCCTAAGGTGAGAGGTGTGGCCAAGAGTAACCGGACAAGGCCGCGGATGATGGCCGTGTGAGCCTGGCCGGTTTGGATCGATTGGCTACTCCTTACTCTGATTTCTTCTACTCTGTTTCTTCTTATATGTTGTGCTATGGAATGTTTTATGTTGTTACAGGAAAGGATTCATTGATCCTAAGGCCTTGGCCTGATCCAATTCCCATGAAAGTCCCTTGTTCTTGTGTGGGCTGTTCATGGCCGAGATCACTATGATCTGAGCCGATTCTTTTGAATCTGTTTATGGGAATATTTTTCTTCTGAATTATCATGAATTATCATGAATTTTATTTGGTATTTGGATCTCTTTTTAAAGGGGTCAGATTTGACATTTTTGATGATTGTTCTTGACTAGATTGGATCCGACCATGCAATGTGATTTGATTCTTGTTTTGTAATCTAACCTTGTGATTGTGTGGTTGTTTGTGTTGGATCCAGGACCAGAAATGGACCGTGGTAAGGGAAAAGCACCATGAGGACCGCGGCCATGGGAAGATGTGTGGTGATTGGGTTGATTCTGAAAATTGTGTGATTATTGTAGCCTATTGTGCAACTTGTGAACTTATGCGATTCTAGTATGTATTCTATTATTTAGGATGATGAATGATGTATGAACCTTGGTTAATATCTATGAAGTATCTATTTTCATTAGTTGATGCTTGATTGTTTAAGTGTGAATGTTGGAACCTCAAAACTCTGAAAAAGACTTAGAATTATTTAACACTTGAACTGTTAAGAACAATGTGGATAGCTAGTAACCATGTAAAGGAAGAACGGACCGCGTCCAGGCCCAAGACCAAGACCGCGTCCAAGAGAGAGAGAGAGAGAGGCGGCCAAAGCATTGGACCGACCTTAGATTTAGGAGTTTCCTTTTCTCTTCTTGTTTATCTATAAGAGGTTTTCCTTTTTACTTTAGGATAAGGATATGTACTATTTCCTTTTATCCATATCTTGTAATTCCCTATATAAGGGAACACTTTGATTAATGAAAGACACACGAATTCCCCTATTGTTCACAACACGTTATCAGCACGATAGCCTCTAATCAACTGAAACCAAAATCGATACCTAAAAGCCTATTACCGGCGACTCAAAGCTAAACCCTAGACGTTCTCCATTGTTCCAAAAGCTTGACATCCTCAAGACCGAACGTCCTCAGCTTCCTGATCGCGTCCTCAGCTCGCACACAAGAAGAACGCATCCGTCCAGCAACGAGCTCGCAGCTCGCGTCCGTTCCCAGCTCGCGTCCGACTACATCCGCGACCCGATAGGAGGCAGCAAGCGTTCTTTCTCCTCAGCTCGAAGTTTCATCTGTTCTTAGGTGGTCAGGTTCTTTACCTCTACAAAACTAAGGTATGAACATAATCTGAGAACATAGAATAAGACCGAAACCCTAATCCATCATTATGGAAATCTTATTCTTGATGAAACCCTAAAAGAAAGTACAAGATCAAAATCGACAAAGTCTTAAAACTAGAAAGCTAAATCGATTCCAAACTAGAACTTAATTGTATGATGATTGATTGAATCTGAAACCTGATAAACCCTAATGAAGGAATCGAAACCCTAAACCCTAAAAGTTAGAAATCGATTGTAAGATTGATATTGCTTGTTTGATTTCTTGCTTATTTTTGAAGATTAGGAAAGTTAGATTGTTCTTCTTGAAATAATCTAACTAAGAACACAAAATACTTAAGGCCTTGAAACCTTAACATAAGGTTGATAAGAATTCAAAGATTGGAAACCCTAGGTGTTATGAAAAGAAGTAAGATAAGGTAGATTGCTTTACATGAATCCGAATATTGTATTGCATTCATAATTGATTAAAACAAGATCGACCAACATATAGATCATACGAGTTTAGGTTGTTAGAAAGCCTATAGAACCGTGTGGTTCATGATTGATAGCACCATGGTCGATTAGAATTGTTTGAATACCATAAATGCATAAGACGTGTTGTGGCCGAGCTTGCTTATATCCTGCGGCCACGTGAATCACATTGTGAACCTAATACCTTACATGATGATGTGATTCAGATGTCGAAAATAGCAAACAGAGACTATGCACCCCTCAATCTCTCCGGAGACAATTACCTGCAGTGGGCACTAGACACAAGGATTAGTCTAAAGTCCAAAGGACTCGGTGATACTATCATCGAAGACAACAATGAGAATGAAAAGAACCGATACAGAGCCTTAGGCCTTATGCGACATCATCTCATTGATGGTCTTAAAGATCAGTACATGACAATCGAGAATCCACTAGATCTTTGGATGGCTTTAAAGAATAGATATGATCACCACAGGATGGTGTTGCTTCCAAAAGCAAGGCATGATTGGATGCATCTAAGATTCTTAGACTATAAGTCAGTGGATGATTACAATTCAGCTCTATTCAAGATTGTCTCAATACTAAAGCTGTGTGGTGAAGAGGTAACCGATAGCATGATGCTTGAAAAGACCTATACAACTTTCAACCACTCGAATTCTGTGTTGCAAGAGCAATACAGGACAAAGGGCTTTGCCACATATACTGATCTGATCTCATGTCTACTCCTGGCCGAGGAAAACAATGAACTCCTACTAAAGAGTAACGGGGTTATACCGGCCGGGACAGCACCACTACCCGAAGCCCATGAGGTCGAGAAGAAAGATCCTCCCAATGAAACCTATTACGTCCAAGACAACAAGAAACCATACGGCAATAGCCGTGGTGGATTCAAGAGGCGTGGACGTGACAACTCAAACGGCCGAGATGGCTACTCAACTGGCCAGAAAGGAAACCACAATAACCGTGGTCGTGGTTCCAATTACGGCCGGGGTCGAGGCAGCTACGGCCGCGGACGAGGTGGCATATCCAAACCATCTTACACGTCCAACAAGTCTCTATGCCATAGATGCGGGAGTGACAATCATTGGGCAAAGAATTGTAGAACTCCGAAACACTTGTGCGACCTCTACCAAGAGAGCATCAAGAACAAGAACCCGGAGGCAAACATTATCCAAGAAAACGTCCATGAGGACAAGGGATATGGGTATGATGCTGACAATGAATCCGACAAGGATAACCAAGATGACCTAATGGATTTTGAGACATCCGATTGTCTCAAGGACTAGTTTTCGAATCACATTGTCTTATTGCTTTATGTTTTGATTTGGTGTTTTTTTATTTTATGTAATGGAATTTTTAATAATAAGAAGAGTTTTAAACATCTTATGAAGTCTCTAAAGTTTATTTTATTTATAGAATGAATGATGAGATGAGTGTACTTGTGGTGGATAGTGGCACAAGTCACACAATACTTAGAGACAAAAGGTACTTTATAAATCTCACAATGCAAAGTGCAAAGGTACACACCATTGCGGGTGAGGCTAGCCTGATTGAAGGTCACGGCCAAGCCTACGTGATGATGCCTAAGGGCACTCACCTAGAGATCAAAACCGCCTTGTATTCCCCAAGCTCTAGAAGAAGCTTATTGAGTTTCAAGGATATAAGATTAAACGGTTTTCACCTTGAAACATGGGAAGAAGGAAACAAAGAATTCCTTAACATAACCTTGATCACCAAAGGCAATAAAAAGATCCTAGAGACAATGCCCGCAATGACCACTGGTCTGTACTATGCAAGGATCAGTATGATCGAGGCCAATGCCTCCGAGCTATTCACTTTATGGCATAACCGGCTTGGCCATCCCGGAACAGGAATGATGCGAAAACTGATGATGAATTCACAAGGGCACACGTTCAAAGGAGTTATCCCACGAAATCTCACATGTGCAG
>NW_026016456.1:45000-47500 GCF_020379485.1 Brassica napus
CTTGTTCGCTTGGATTTGCCCATTGGGATTCTTTGATTTGTTCTCTTAGAACATTGAGTAAAAACTTGTGTGTGATCACCTAAATCTGAGAGAAACACTTGTGTGGGTGAGGATCAAACACTTGAGAGTGTGAGGTTTTTATCTACTAACTTTTGTGTTGAGATTTTCCAGGTTTATGATGTTTGGTTTGCAAAGGAAAAGTAACAAGGAGAAGCCTCAACGAAATTCTAACTCTCAAACTCCTTTTAAATATTCTTTGAATAATTTTGATGAGTTTGTTAGTGTGCAGGATAGGCCAAACAGGAGGAGCAATGAACCTTTCAAATCGTCTCAAGGTGAAGCTGATCCAAAGAGGCGATTCCTTCAGTTTGATGTCCAAGAGATATGTGACAATTTTGAGAAGGGAATGATGAAAGCCCTCAAGGATATCAGCAAGAGCCCAAAGAAGAGCACATCCACCCGTGCCCCAGTAGCTGAGCCATCCTTGTTCATCAGTAAGAAAACCCAAGGTGAATCTGAAAACCATTTTGAAGAACTTAAAGATTTTTCAGATTCTCTACCCATTTTTGATGAATCTGATGAAGAGCTAATTGAAAGCTTGATGTTTTGTGAAAAAGATTGTGATCTTCCTTCTCTTGAAACTGAGTTTAATCTTGATAATGAACAAGCTATTGTAGAACTAACTGTTTTGCAACCGGAGCTTCCGAGTAGTCTTGTTTTGTCTCCACAGGTTTTTGAGGAAGAGCCACTGGATTTTCCACATCAGTGCCCATGTCTTGACACTAGGATATGTTTGGATGATGATCTAGGTCCTATCTTTGATGAGGAGGACGAACCTTGTCCAGTCTTTGATGAAGAAGCAACAAGCATCACATCCATTGCTATGGAGAATTATCTATGCTTTGATCCCGGCACAACTCCTGCCCCTTTACCTCCGGATCTTCAAGAGCACTGTGAGGAACCTTCTTCTCTTAATTCTCTGCCTGACATGTTTGTGAAAGTCAGTACTGATGATGTAATTCGTTTTGGTCTTGACAAGATGAAAGATTTTTTTGTTTCAAAATCTGTTTTTGATAACATGATTAATTCTTTAAAAATCTTTGAACCTGATAAATGTCTTGATCAATCACGTTTTCAAAATGTCAATGGCATTACTTCTGGAATTATTTTGAGCTTTGATCAGTTCTTGGAACATAACAAAGGTTTTCATCTTCTTGGAAGGCCATTTGATCTTGATTTGCAACAAACTGATTTTTGTGCTGAAAAATCTCTTGATTTGTTTGTTTGCAAAGGAAATGACTTTGATCTGAGTTCTTCTAGACATGTACTGATCACTGATGAATTGTTTGCATCCTCTTATGCCTTGGACGAAATTTTGATTCAGAAGTTGCTGGAACAGAAATCACTTGAAACTGAAAATGATTTTCGTGATCTTGAATTTTGTGGTTCTGTTTTGCAGCCTGATCTCTTGAGTTTTGAAACTGATAATACTTGGCATTTTCTGAGATCATTTCGTGATAATGGTGTTGTCTTGAGTTCTGATGATATTTTGGTTTACAACACATTCTTTGAGAAATGCCTTGAACTTTTGATAAATGATTCTCACTCTGAACTTAAGCTTGTGTGTTCAGATGTTGGGAAGGATATACCCATTTTGAAAATGAATACTGTTGTTGCATATCTTGATAAAATTCTTGTCTGTAATATTTACTTTGATGAGCACCTTCTTGCAATTTGTTCTTGGAAAAGATATCTTGATTTGTGATTTGAACAAATATTTATCTTGCACATTTGATCCTGGTCTTTTAGTGTTTGAGTTGAGTATCCAGGAAAGACAGGTTCAACCTCTGAATGAAAGCATTGGCCGTGCCCAACAACCTCAGATTTGGAGAAGCTTTGTTGTTCAAACCGGCTACCTTGGTGCCAGCGACAGAGGTTCAGTCCAAGAAGGATATCTCAACAGCCCGAAGGTATTTTGTCTTGAATTCAATTTTACAAGAAAGCCAACTCATCAAGGATTCACTGAGGCTTGGAATCGCATGAAAAGCTTCACGGATGAAGAAGTTATGAATTTTACAACCCGGAGGTTCTTCAGTCCATCTATCCGCGAGTACCAGATTTCTAAAGGAGATTCATGCCCCAGAAAGAATCGACCTGAGCCAAAACCGATCCTCCATGAACAAAAGGTGTTTCCTCGGTCATTCTCCTGTCTAAACCAAAAGCACTGTAAGGATCATGAGTTGATTGCCTCTACTCTTCATGAAAATGTTTTGAAACCGAGAATTTCAAAAAGAAAACATATTCTTACTTGGTTGAAAAACGTTTTGCTCAAACCTTTTCATGAATTGATTTCATTGAGCTGTGCTTTGAAAGAGATTTGGTGTAGGAAAAAGCATGAACTAAAATTGCTTAGGCCAAAGAATTCTTTTGATTTCGTTCATGATGATAATTTTTCAAATTTGGCATTGTCTCTTTCTTTCCATAACAGTTTCTCACCTTG
>NW_026016456.1:55000-57500 GCF_020379485.1 Brassica napus
TGGTTCCAAGCTTTTTCCACAATGTCCTCCAGAAGTGGCTGAGAAATTTTGTGTCTCGGTCGGACACGATGGTACGAGGCACTCCATGTAAACGCACCACTTCCTTGAAGAAGAGATCAGCGGTTTGGCTTGCGTCATTGGTTTTGGAACACGGAATGAAGTGTGCCATCTTGGAGAACCTGTCCACTACAACAAAAATAGAATCCTTGTGTTCTATCTTGGGCAAGCCCAGCACAAAGTCCATAGACAGATCGACCCACGGTGCAATAGGAATAGGTAAAGGCATGTGTAAACCATAAGGATGCGACCTGGATTTGGTTTTGAGACAGACAGTGCACTTGGAGCAAAGGCTCTCGACGTAGCGCCTCATCCGGGGCCAATAGAAGTGGTCGGACAGGACACTCAGAGTTTTGTCCCGACCGAAATGCCCCATCAATCCACCCCCATGAGCTTCTCTGGTCAGTAAATCTCGCATGGAACCATGAGGGATACACAGGCGTTTCTCCTTGAAGAGGAATCCGTCCTGCTGATAGAATGGACCCATGGCTCCCTTAGCCGTGTTACTGTAAAGCTCAGAAAAATCAGGGTCAGTTTCATAAGATATTTTGAGTTGCTCAAAACCCATGATCTTAGCCTCCATGGTGGTAATGAGTGTGTGGCGCCGGGATAGGGCGTCGGCCACTATGTTGTCCTTTCCCTTCTTGTACTTGATCACATAAGGAAAGGTTTCCACGAACTCCAGCCACCTAGCATGCCTCTTCTTAAGTGTGGTCTGGCCCCTCAAATGCTTAAGAGTCTCATGATCTGTATGAATAATAAACTCTTTAGACAAAAGATAATGTTGCCAAGTTTCAAGCGACCTTACTAGAGCATATAGCTCTTTATCATAGGTGGGGTAATTGAGGGCGGCTCCACTCAATTTCTCACTGAAAAAGGCCACTGGCCGTCCTCCTTGGGTCAGCACGGCTCCTATTCCTGTCCCTGAAGCATCACACTCAATCTCAAAAGGTTTATCAAAGTTAGGAAGAGTTAGAACCGGTGCATGTGTCAAGCTATATTTAAGCCTGTTGAAAGACTCCTCTTGGGCAGGGCCCCAAGCAAAGGTTACATTTTCTTGATCACGGAGGTCATTGGGGCGGCAATGGTACTGAAGTCCTTCACAAATCGTCGATAGAAACTGGCCAGTCCATGGAAGCTGCGGATATGTCCGATCGTGGTTGGAGTCGGCCAGTCTTGTATCGCCTTGATCTTCTCTTCATCAACCTTCAGTCCCTGTGAACTCACAACAAAGCCTAAAAATACCAATTGATCAGTGCAGAATACACATTTCTTAAGGTTAGCATAAAGGCCTTCTTGCCTTAAGGCTTTCAAAACCTGTTCTAGGTGTCCCATGTGTTCAGTTAAAGACCTGCTGTAAATCAAGATATCATCAAAGTATACAACCACGAATTTACCAATGTAAGGTCGGAGGACCTCATTCATGAGTCTCATGAAGGTGCTAGGGGCGTTGGTAAGGCCAAACGGCATCACCAGCCACTCGTATAGACCTTGCTTGGTCTTGAAGGCGGTTTTCCACTCATCTCCTTCCTTCATGCGGACTTGATGGTATCCACTCCTGAGATCAATCTTAGAAAACACAACAGACCCACTCAGTTCATCCAACATATCATCTAATCTAGGTATAGGGTACCGATATTTGATGGTTATGTTGTTGATGGCTCGGCAGTCCACACACATGCGCCATGACCCATCTTTCTTAGGCACTAGTAGGACCGGGACTGCACAGGGGCTAAGGCTCTCGCGGATGTAGCCTTTGTCCATGAGATCTTGGACCTGCCGTTCCAGCTCCTTAGCTTCCTCAGGGTTGACACGGTAAGCGGCTCGGTTTGGTAGTGGCGCGCCGGGTACAAGATCGATCTGATGTTCTATGCCACGGATAGGGGGCAAACCGGCAGGGATCTCGTCAGGGAAGACATCCTTGTAACGTCCCATGAGGTCTTGTACTACGTCCGGTACTTCAGGAGCTTCTAAACCTGCAAAACAACCTTCCTTAAAGATCATTAGTAGCACCTGTGTCTCACGTTGTAATGATTTAAGCACTTGTCCAGAAGTCATGTAAAGGTTAGTGTTACTTACCTGGCCGGACTGCGTCATTGCCTTCTGCATATCATGAACTTCTTGAGGGCTGAGAGGTGCTAGGCTGTGCTTCTTGTTGTTGTGGACGAAACTGTAGATGTTGGTGCGGCCATGGTGAAGTGTCTCCTTGTCAAACTGCCATGGCCTTCCGAGAAGTATATGGCCGGCTTGCATGGGCACAACATCACACTTGACCTGGTCGTGGTACTTGCCAATACTGAAGGACACAACAACTTGTTCGGCAATCTTGAGCTCAGTCTCATCATTGAGCCATTTGAGACGGTATGGTCGAGGATGGGCAGTTTTGATCAACCCTAGCTTATCAACAAGATACTTGCTAGCCACGTTAGTACAAGATCCGCCA
>NW_026016456.1:110000-111073 GCF_020379485.1 Brassica napus
AAGTCCTTCTTCTGGCCTTTGTGGTAGAAGATAGGATATTGCCGATAGAGAGGATGAACACTAAGTCACCATTTCCCGGGGTGGTTTGTGTGTTGTTTTAGAGTGTCGTAGAGGGTTATGGAACCCTCGAGTTAGCGTAACACCGATATACGGTGTTACGAGTTAGATCGAGTCGTAGATACTTATAGTCTTATTATTTTGATTGTGGTTGATTTATTTGCTTTCAGGTTCTGACATTAAGTCCTAAGTCTGGTTTAGGTACCGGATTAGGCTTGGTGTGTATTTGGTTATTGTAGGCCTGACGTTGGCCTGTATGTGTTTGAGGGATTGCTTGTGAAGGGTGGTGGATATTAATGCTATGCGGTATCATTGGTTGGCCGATCATGTTCTTGTTTGATTGTTGGTCGATCGATTAATGATACTTGTATAGTCTAAGTGTCTAACACTACATGAGTATTGAACTCAGGCGTATATTGGTTAACTAGGGATTGCTTGTTGACTTGTTTTAATGCAGGTTCCCGTTACTTGAAGCTAGATCATGGCAGGAGGCCAAGTCTAACTTAGTAACGGTTTGCTTAGCCTTAGCTTTTATTGCATGCTAGGGCTAGATCGATTGTTATTTTGGGTTGTCTGGGTAGAGTCTAGGTTGCGGGTAGAGGCCGCCAGCTCACTGAGTAACATTAGGTTGCTCATCCAACTCCGTTTGTCCTTTTGCAGGTCGCTTTAGTAAGGATGATCGGATAGCTTAGTGCTGGACGTTAGGACCGCCGGTGTAGATTTTCATGCCCTTTGTAAACGGTATTGTGGATTTGTGTTTGGTTGACTCGATTTGGCAATTAGGCCGGGATCGGTCTCGAATTATATCAATGTATGGATATTTCTCGAATCAATAAAGTAATTGTTTTATATGCGCTTCATGAGTACTCTGATATTTGACTAGTCCGGTCTAACACAACGTTAGGTCGTAGTACGGGTTGAAAAGCCTTAGGCCTCGATCTAACGAAAATGCTAACTCTTGGCCGGGTTGCAAAGCCTTGTGCCTTGACGCGTGGGACGAGTTAGTGGATGAACTA
>NW_026016457.1:0-32067 GCF_020379485.1 Brassica napus
GATATGATCATGGACCGGCACAAGGATGGGATAAAGAGTTCAAAGACCAATCAAGGGAAGAAGATGATGCCTTAGTCATTCCACCAGGTCCCATCACTCGCGCCAAAGCTAGAAGACTCAAAGAAGCTGTTGGAAGTCTACTTATGATCTCATGGAAGCAAGAAGACGGTCTTGATGGACGTTTGATCAATCAAGACACTCTTATCACCATTCAAGCAATGGTTTCAAACTGATCATCATCTAAGCAAGTGCTTGTGTGTGCTCTTTTCCTAGCCTTTGGTTTTGTCCCATTGGGTTTTCCAAAGGAAGGTTTTTAATGAGGCCACAAGTTACTTACATAAACCTTAGATGATGTATCACGGTTCCACCTTAGGTTATTTTTAAACTATGGTTTTATTTCATGTTTTAAAAACTCTTTTCGAATTTGAATAAGTCTTTAGTCTTTGTTGTAGTTCCAAGGGAGCCTGTTCCCTTTAATGATCTCGAGAATATGGAGCCTGTTCCATACTTCTCTATATAAGTGTGTTTGCGTTCTCTCTTTTTAATCACAATCCTTTTTCTACAAATCTATCAGATTTCTTTGTTCTCTCTTTTACTCTCATCAAGTCTTGAGTGAATCTCGTTGGTGTGTCATATCCAACAACTAAGGGTGTCTATTTTGGTGTGTAATATCCAAGCTAGTCATCTAGGAGTATCAAGGAGCCATTCCGCAACTCTTTGTGTCACCAACGATCCATCACCTTGATAAACTTGAGTCTCTGATTCGTTTATACAAGGATCTATCCAATTCAATCCAAAGAAGCATCCTAGGAGTTCATTAAGTGGTATCAGAGCTGCTTTGGATTGGGAAGTTTTCGATTTCTCTTCTGTTTCAAATAAACTTTTCACTTCTTTGATTACCATTGATAGATCTGCGATCTGTTGTTGTTTCTCGTATCATCTGAGTAGCATATCACCTGATTGCTAATCGTCTGTGTTGAATCCTATTAGATCTAAGTGTTCTTATCATATTTTGAATCAAACTCATCCGATCCGTGTGAAGGAAGTAATCGAATCGCTTGATCTGTCGAATCACTTGCTGAATAACTTGATTTGTGTTGTTTCTGTGATAGATCTGTTTTATTATTTGTCTTGAATCTGATCTGCATAAATCCAAAATTGATAGATCTAATCTTAGTCTTGTCGATTTGAATTCTCTAATCCGTGATCTGCAAGTTTTCTATCTTTTGAATCTTTTGAAAGTTGTTTCCCCGCGTCGACTAATTGTTCTGATTTGATTCTTGTGAACATCTTACTTGTTTGAGTGTTTTCTGAATCAGGTACCATGGTGAGAGAGTCGGAAGATGAAGCAGAACTCGTGAGACAGAACAAGTTATTGAGAGATCAGATGACTGAGCAATTAAACCAAAATGATCACTACCGTTGCTGATATGATCAAGAGCAGTATGAAGGAACTTCGCGATGAAATAAGGCAAGAGATAAGGCAAGCTACTGGCCAAGGTCATAGCAATGAGTCTAGACGAGAAAGACGTGATGAACCCCGAGAGAGCATGCTGAATCACAAGAAACAGACCACTACTATGAGCGTAACCGAGCCACGCACAGCAGTTCCTCTTCTAGAGATAGTAGAAGGAGATATAGAAGAGATCATGATGAAAGGAGAACTTACAGAGATGATCTTGCTGGTTTAAAGCTGAAGATACCTCCTTTCCATGGCAAAGTTGATCCGGATGCTTACTTGGAATGGGAAAAGAAGATGGAGTTGGTGTTTAACTGTAAGCACTACACCAATGCCCAAAGGATTCAGATAGCAGCAACTGAGTTCCATGACTATGCGCTGAGTTGGTGGGACCAGCTTGTGACTACCAGGAGACTTAACCAAGAGTATCCCGTTGAAACATGGCACGAGATGAAGGCTCTCATGCGTAAAAGATTTGTGCCAAATCACTATCATCGCGACTTGCACCAGAAGTTAAGAAGACTCACCCAAGGATCTCGATCTGTTGAAGAATACTATCAAGACATGGAGCTGTTGATGCTGAGAGCTCGTGTTTCTGAAGATAAAGAAGCTACTATGGCTAGGTTCTTAGGAGGTCTCAACCGAGAGATACAAGATAATGTTGAGATGCAGCACTATGTGGAGATAGAGGAGATGCTTCACAAAGCTATACTAGTTGAGCAACAAGTTAAGAGGAAGGGCCATTCTCATTCTCGTTACAACACCAGACTTCAGGGAACTAAAGAAGAAAAGTCTAGCTATCAAAAGGAAAGCAAACCGCAACTGAAAGAAGACTCAAAGCCAAATTCCTTTACAGCAAGGATAAAGGAAAGGCCGAGGTTTCAAGTGCAAGAGCTAGAGATGTTAAGTGCTTTAAGTGTCAGGGTAGAGGCCATTATGCAAATGAGTGCACCAATAAAAGAATCATGATTCTTCTTGAGAATGGAGAGTATGAATCTGAGGATGAGCTTTCAGAGTCTGAGTGTAAGGCGCTTATTGAAGAAGAATATGAAGAAGAACCCGTGAAAGGAAGGTATTGGTGGCTAGAAGAACTTTGAGTTTGCAAAGTAAAGCTGAAGAGCAAGAACAGAGAGAGAATCTATTCTACACTCGGTGCCTTGTGCAAGGAAAGGTCTGTAGTCTTATCATTGATGGAGGAAGTTGTGTGAATGTAGCTAGTGAAACTATGGTAAAGAAGCTTGGCCTCCAAGTACAGAAACATCCAAAGCCCTACCGGCTTCAATGGTTGAATGAAGAAGGAGAAATGAGGGTTTCTAGTCAGGTTTCGGTTCCCATTGCAATTGGAAGGTATGAGGATGAGGTTCTCTGTGATGTATTGCCTATGGAAGCTGGACATATCCTTCTTGGTCGGCCATGGCAATCAGATAGACGAGTGATACATGATGGCTACACCAACAAGCACACGTTTGAGTTCAAAGGAAAGAAGACTGTGCTGGTTCCTCTAACACCAAAGGAGGTTCACCAAGATCAACTGCAGCTACAAAAGAAGAAAGAAATAGACCTCAAACCTGAATCAAAGAAGCAGCATAGTCTCTATGCCAAATCGGGTGAAATCAAAAGAACTCTCAATGCTCATCAATCTATTCTTTTACTTATCTTTAAAGAGTCTCTTTTGAATGTTACTGACCCAACACCGGTATATCCGAGTGAAATTAAGTGTCTTTTACAGGAATTTGAAGATGTATTTCCTGAAGATAATCCAATTGGTCTTCCACCTCTTAGAGGGATTGAGCATCAGATTGATTTTGTCCCTGGTTCTACACTTCCAAATAGGCCAGCTTATAGGACTAATCCCGTGGAGACTAAAGAACTGCAAAAACAAGTTGAGGAATTGATGGCAAAGGGGCATATCCGTGAGAGCATGAGCCCATGTGCAGTACCAGTGCTTCTTGTGCCTAAGAAAGATGGAAGCTGGCGCATGTGTGTTGATTGTAGAGCCATCAACAACATCACTGTAAAGTATCGCCATCCTATTCCTAGATTAGATGATATGCTTGCTTGATGAATTGCATGGTTCCTGCATATTTCTAAGATTGATTTGAAAAGTGGATACCATCAGATTAGGATGAAAGAAGGAGATGAATGGAAAACTGCATTCAAAACTAAACATGGTCTTTATGAGTGGTTAGTCATGCCATTTGGATTAACCAATGCACCTAGTACATTCATGAGATTAATGAATCATGTTCTTAGATCATTCATTGGCATATTTGTTGTGGTATACTTTGATGACATCCTTGTATACAGTAAGAGCTTTAATGATCATATAGGACATCTTAGAGCTGTTCTTGATGTGCTTAGAAAGGAATCTCTTTTTGCTAACCTTAAGAAGTGTACTTTTGGAACGGATCACTTGGTTTTTCTAGGCTTTGTTGTGAGTGCAGATGGAGTAAAGGTAGATCAAGAAAGGTGAAAGCAATACAAGAGTGGCCGATTCCTAAAACCATCAGTGAAGTGCGAAGCTTCCATGGATTAGCTGGCTTCTACCGACGGTTTGTAAAAGATTTTAGCACCATAGCCGCTCCATTGACTGAGGTGATCAAGAAAGAAGTTGGATTCAAATGGGGAGAAGCACAAGAACTTGCCTTTCAATGCCTAAAAGAGAAGCTTACTAATGCCCCTCTTCTTATACTTCCTGATTTCAATAAAACTTTTGAAATTGAATGTGATGCTTCAGGAATTGGAATTGGTGCTGTTCTTATGCAGGAGAAGAGACCCATAGCATATTTCAGTGAGAAACTAGGAGGAGCGACTCTCAACTATGCTACTTATGACAAGGAACTCTACGCTTTGGTGAGGGCTTTGCAGACATGGCAGCATTACCTATGGCCCAAGGAGTTTGTCATTCACACTGATCATGAGTCTCTCAAGTACCTTAAAAGCCAAAACAAACTCAGCAAGAGACACGCAAGGTGGGTTGAGTTCATTGAGACATTTCCTTATGTCATCAAGTATAAACAAGGTAAGGAAAACATAGTTGCTGATGCACTATCCAGAAGGTATGTTCTCTTGAACACTCTTGATGTTAAGCTATTAGGATTTGAGCAGATTAAAGTAATGTATGAGAATGATCCTGAATTTAAAGATGCTTATAAGTCTTGTGAGAAATTTGCTGCTGGACATTACTTTAGGCAGGATGGATTTCTTTTCTATGATAATAGACTTTGTGTGCCTAATTGTTCTTTGAGAGATTTATTTGTTAGGGAATCTCATGGAGGAAGCCTCATGGGACATTTTGGTGTCGAAAAACTCTCAAGACCTTGCAGGATCACTTCTACTGGCCGCGGATGAAAAGAGATGTGGAAAGACTTTGTGAAAGGTGTGCAACTTGTAAACAAGCTAAGTCCAAAGTCCAAAACCATGGTTTGTACACTCCTTTACCCATCCCTTATCATCCTTGGAATGATATCTCTATGGACTTCATTGTTGGATTGCCTAGAACTCGTACTGGTAAAGATTCAATCTTTGTGGTAGTTGATAGATTTTCTAAGATGGCACACTTCATTGCTTGTCATAAAACTGATGATGCATTGCATGTAGCTAACTTGTTCTTTAAGGAGATTGTGCGTTTACATGGCATGCCTAAGACTATTGTATCTGATAGAGATACTAAGTTTCTAAGCTACTTTTGGAAAACTCTTTGGTCTAAACTAGGCACTAAGCTATTGTTTTCTACTACTTGTCACCCACAAACTGATGGTCAGACTGAAGTAGTTAATAGAACTCTTGGTACACTCTTGCGTGCAATTATAAAGAAGAACTTGAAATCATGGGAAGATTGTTTGCCTCATTGTGAATTTGCATATAATCATGCTGTGCATTCTGCTACTAAGTTTTCTCCATTTGAAATTGTTTATGGGTTCAATCCCATCTCTCCTTTGGATCTAATACCTTTACCTGAGTGTGAAAGAGTTAGTCTTGATGGCAAGAAGAAGGCAGAGAAGGTACAACAACTTCATGAACAAGCAAGGCGCAACATAGAAGAGAAGACTAAGCAATATGCCAAACAAGCAAACAAGGGGAGGCGTGAAAGAGTCTTTGAAGTGGGTGATCAAGTCTGGATTAACCTAAGGAAAGAAAGATTTCCTAATGAGAGGAAATCCAAGCTCATGCCAAGGATTGATGGACCATTTGAGATCATAAAGAAAATCGGCAACAATGCTTACAAGCTGGATCTCCAAGGAAGGTATGATGTGAGCAATAGTTTTAATATCACTGACTTGATTCCTTATTTTGCAGATGAGCCAGATTTGAGGACAAATCCTTTTCAAGAGGGAGGGGATGATATGATCATGGACCGGCACAAGGATGGAGATGAAGAGTTCAAAGACAAATCAAGGGAAGAAGATGATGCCTTAGTCATTCCACCAGGTCCCATCACTCGCGCCAAAGCTAGAAGACTCAAAGAAGCTGTTGGAAGTCTACTTATGATCTCATGGAAGCAAGAAGACGGCCTTGATGGACGTTTGATCAATCAAGACACTCTTATCACCATCCAAGCAATGGTTTCAAACTGATCATCATCTAAGCAAGTGCTTGTGCGTGCTCTTTTCCTAACCTTTGGTTTTGTCCCATTGGGTTTTCCAAATGCAGGTTTTTAATGAGGCCACAAGTTACTTACATAAACCTTAGATGATGTATCATGGTTCCACCTTATGTTATTTTTAAACTATGGTTTTTATTTCATGTTTTAAAAACTCTTTTCGAATTTGAATAAGTCTTTAGTCTTTGTTGTAGTTCCAAGGGAGCCTGTTCCCTTTAATGATCTCGAGAATATGGAGCCTGTTCCATACTTCTCTATATAAGTTTGTTTGCGTTCTCTCTTTTAATAACAATCTTTTTTTCTACAAAATCTATCAGATTTCTTTGTTCTCTCTTTACTTCTTATCAAGTCTTGAGTGAATCTCGTTGGTGTGTCATATCCAACAACTAAGGGTGTCTATTTTGGTGTGTAATATCCAAGCTAGTCATCTAGGAGTATCAAGGAGCCATTCAGCAACTCTTTGTGTCACCATACGATCCATCACCTTGATAAACTTGAGTCTCTGATTCGTTTATACAAGGATCTATCCAGTTCAATCCAAAGAAACATCCTAGGAGTTCATTACATTGCGATTCATCCTGGTTTGATTAGAATGACAAAGAAGCTGTCATATTCCCAAACAGGAAAACTGGGATCACCTGATTTGAAAGTGGGATAGCTTCTTCATCCTAACTCCTATGAGATTTATTCAGTTTCCTGGTGATTCTCCACTACTTTATGTTTCAAAATCAAGCTTCTTACATCGCGATTCATCCTGGTTTGATTAGAATGACAAAGAAGCTGTCATATTCCCAAACAGGAAAACTGGGATCACCTGATTTGAAAGTGGGATAGCTTCTTCATCCTAACTCCTATGAGATTTATTCAGCTTCCTGGTGATTCTCCACTACTTTATGTATCAAAATCAAGCTTCTTACATCGCGATTCATCCTGGTTTGATTAGAATGACAAAGAAGCTGTCATATTCCCAAACAGGAAAACTGGGATCACCTGATTTGAAAGTGGGATAGCTTCTTCATCCTAACTCCTATGAGATTTATTCAGCTTCCTGGTGATTCTCCACTACTTTATGTTTCAAAATCAAGCTTCTTACATCGCGATTCATCCTGGTTTGATTAGAATGACAAAGAAGCTGTCATATTCCCAAACAGGAAAACTGGGATCACCTGATTTGAAAGTGGGATAGCTTCTTCATCCTAACTCCTATGAGATTTATTCAGCTTCCTGGTGATTCTCCACTACTTTATGTATCAAAATCAAGCTTCTTACATCGCGATTCATCCTGGTTTGATTAGAATGACAAAGAAGCTGTCATATTCCCAAACAGGAAACTGGGATCACCTGATTTGAAAGTGGGATAGCTTCTTCATCCTAACTCCTATGAGATTTATTCAGCTTCCTGGTGATTCTCCACTACTTTATGTTCAAAATCAAGCTTCTTACATCGCGATTCATCCTGGTTTGATTAGAATGACAAAGAAGCTGTCATATTCCCAAACAGGAAAACTGGGATCACCTGATTTGAAAGTGGGATAGCTTCTTCATCCTAACTCCTATGAGATTTATTCACTTCCTGGTGATTCTCCACTACTTTATGTTTCAAAATCAAGCTTCTTACATCGCGATTCATCCTGGTTTGATTAGAATGACAAAGAAGCTGTCATATTCCCAAACAGGAAAACTGGGATCACCTGATTTGAAAGTGGGATAGCTTCTTCATCCTAACTCCTATGAGATTTATTCAGCTTCCTGGTGATTCTCCACTACTTTATGTATCAAAATCAAGCTTCTTACATCGCGATTCATCCTGGTTTGATTAGAATGACAAAGAAGCTGTCATATTCCCAAACAGGAAAACTGGGATCACCTGATTTGAAAGTGGGATAGCTTCTTCATCCTAACTCCTATGAGATTTATTCAGCTTCCTGGTGATTCTCCACTACTTTATGTATCAAAATCAAGCTTTTACATCGCGATTCATCCTGGTTTGATTAGAATGACAAAGAAGCTGTCATATTCCCAAACAGGAAAACTGGGATCACCTGATTTGAAAGTGGGATAGCTTCTTCATCCTAACTCCTATGAGATTTATTCAGCTTCCTGGTGATTCTCCACTACTTTATGTATCAAAATCAAGCTTCTTACATCGCGATTCATCCTGGTTTGATTAGAATGACAAAGAAGCTGTCATATTCCCAAACAGGAAAACTGGGATCACCTGATTTGAAAGTGGGATAGCTTCTTCATCCTAACTCCTATGAGATTTATTCAGCTTCCTGGTGATTCTCCACTACTTTATGTATCAAAATCAAGCTTCTTACATCGCGATTCATCCTGGTTTGATTAGAATGACAAAGAAGCTGTCATATTCCCAAACAGGAAAACTGGGATCACCTGATTTGAAAGTGGGATAGCTTCTTCATCCTAACTCCTATGAGATTTATTCAGCTTCCTGGTGATTCTCCACTACTTTATGTATCAAAATCAAGCTTCTTACATCGCGATTCATCCTGGTTTGATTAGAATGACAAAGAAGCTGTCATATTCCCAAACAGGAAAACTGGGATCACCTGATTTGAAAGTGGGATAGCTTCTTCATCCTAACTCCTATGAGATTTATTCAGCTTCCTGGTGATTCTCCACTACTTTATGTTTCAAAATCAAGCTTCTTACATCGCGATTCATCCTGGTTTGATTAGAATGACAAAGAAGCTGTCATATTCCCAAACAGGAAAACTGGGATCACCTGATTTGAAAGTGGGATAGCTTCTTCATCCTAACTCCTATGAGATTTATTCAGCTTCCTGGTGATTCTCCACTACTTTATGTTTCAAAATCAAGCTTCTTACATCGCGATTCATCCTGGTTTGATTAGAATGACAAAGAAGCTGTCATATTCCCAAACAGGAAAACTGGGATCACCTGATTTGAAAGTGGGATAGCTTCTTCATCCTAACTCCTATGAGATTTATTCAGCTTCCTGGTGATTCTCCACTACTTTATGTATCAAAATCAAGCTTCTTACATCGCGATTCATCCTGGTTTGATTAGAATGACAAAGAAGCTGTCATATTCCCAAACAGGAAAACTGGGATCACCTGATTTGAAAGTGGGATAGCTTCTTCATCCTAACTCCTATGAGATTTATTCAGCTTCCTGGTGATTCTCCACTACTTTATGTATCAAAATCAAGCTTCTTACATCGCGATTCATCCTGGTTTGATTAGAATGACAAAGAAGCTGTCATATTCCCAAACAGGAAAACTGGGATCACCTGATTTGAAAGTGGGATAGCTTCTTCATCCTAACTCCTATGAGATTTATTCAGCTTCCTGGTGATTCTCCACTACTTTATGTATCAAAATCAAGCTTCTTACATCGCGATTCATCCTGGTTTGATTAGAATGACAAAGAAGCTGTCATATTCCCAAACAGGAAAACTGGGATCACCTGATTTGAAAGTGGGATAGCTTCTTCATCCTAACTCCTATGAGATTTATTCAGCTTCCTGGTGATTCTCCACTACTTTATGTTTCAAAATCAAGCTTCTTACATCGCGATTCATCCTGGTTTGATTAGAATGACAAAGAAGCTGTCATATTCCCAAACAGGAAAACTGGGATCACCTGATTTGAAAGTGGGATAGCTTCTTCATCCTAACTCCTATGAGATTTATTCAGCTTCCTTGGTGATTCTCCACTACTTTATGTATCAAAATCAAGCTTCTTACATCGCGATTCATCCTGGTTTGATTAGAATGACAAAGAAGCTGTCATATTCCCAAACAGGAAAACTGGGATCACCTGATTTGAAAGTGGGATAGCTTCTTCATCCTAACTCCTATGAGATTTATTCAGCTTCTTGGTGATTCTCCACTACTTTATGTTTCAAAATCAAGCTTCTTACATCGCGATTCATCCTGGTTTGATTAGAATGACAAAGAAGCTGTCATATTCCCAAACAGAAAACTGGGATCACCTGATTTGAAAGTGGGATAGCTTCTTCATCCTAACTCCTATGAGATTTATTCAGCTTCCTGGTGATTCTCCACTACTTTATGTATCAAAATCAAGCTTCTTACATCGCGATTCATCCTGGTTTGATTAGAATGACAAAGAAGCTGTCATATTCCCAAACAGAAAAACTGGGATCACCTGATTTGAAAGTGGGATAGCTTCTTCATCCTAACTCCTATGAGATTTATTCAGCTTCCTGGTGATTCTCCACTACTTTATGTTTCAAAATCAAGCTTCTTACATCGCGATTCATCCTGGTTTGATTAGAATGACAAAGAAGCTGTCATATTCCCAAACAGGAAAACTGGGATCACCTGATTTGAAAGTGGGATAGCTTCTTCATCCTAACTCCTATGAGATTTATTCAGCTTCCTGGTGATTCTCCACTACTTTATGTTTCAAAATCAAGCTTCTTACATCGCGATTCATCCTGGTTTGATTAGAATGACAAAGAAGCTGTCATATTCCCAAACAGGAAAACTGGGATCACCTGATTTGAAAGTGGGATAGCTTCTTCATCCTAACTCCTATGAGATTTATTCGACTTCCTGGTGATTCTCCACTACTTTATGTATCAAAATCAAGCTTGACAAAGAAGCTGTTAACTTGAAGAGAAGAAGTGGAGAAGCAAAAGTGATGAGTTGAGTTGGTGCTTGTGCAAAGACATGGCAAGATCTTCAGAGATTGTATGTTAAGGCTTTGGGAGAGTCTTAAGGCTTCAGAAGTGGTCTGATGAGTGTGCAAAGATAGGGTTAAGTCCAGGAGGGACTTAGACACCATTTAGAGAAGATTTGGGTCAGACAGTAACTCCAAAGTTACCACAGTAACTTTGGAGAGTTACCACAGTAAGATTGGAGAAGTTTGGGCAAGTTGGTGTAAAAGTGAATAGTGAATCACTAGTCACTATTCAGGTTGACTATTCACTATTTGGATCACTATTCAGGATGTGAGGCACCAAGGTTTGAATCTAGTCAAAGGGAATCAAGAAGATGCTGTGTGGAGCTGATTGGTTACTTTGGGGCATGGACAGGCTGGCTGTTGCTGTAAAGGAAGAGCAGCCACGACCATGCACCTAGACTGATCTGTAGACAGATACAAAGGAGCCTAAGGAGAGCCAATCACAGCACAGCCTTGTTTGAATTAAAGTGAGCCAGCTTAGCTCATCCAATCAGCACACATCACTCAGATCACAACAAGACCAACTCATCCTCACCATCCATTCTTCTTAAGTTATTTCTATCCATTAGATATAGGTTTATGAGTTTGCAAGAGTGTAAAACCTATACAAAAACCTCATGGGCGTTTGTAACTCTCTTAAGAGAGTATGGGGGATTTCCCCAACTCCTTCATAAATATAAAAGTGTGTTCTTGATCAGATTCCCTTAATCTACCCCTTTCTTAGTCTCTAATCTCTTAATCTCTCTAAGTCTCTTTGTTTCTGATTCAAGTTCATACTAGTTTTATCAGACCTCTTATTCAACTAGTTCAAGACCTTATTCTCTGCCTCTAATGGCTTCTCATACACATACACAGCCAGAGCTCTCAAATCTCATATGGTATCAGAGCCAGGTTCATCAGAACCTGAGCTGAGCTTCCGCAAATCCACAGCTCTCATCTCAGCTCAAACCAAACCCTTGAAGACATTATCAGCCAAGTTCAGTTCTTGAAGAAGAAAGAAGCCTGAAGCGTGGAGTGTTCTCCTTATCTCTCAACCGTGCCTGTCTTTACCTGATGGAGAGTGTCTCTTTGGAAGCAGAGGAGGATGGAGAGGCGTCATGAACCTCAAGCCAAAGCTCATGGACAAGAAAGATGAAGCTAAGAGAAGCCGGTTTGAAGTATGAAGAAAGGAGGGGTCTTTGGGTGTCAGAAACAAGAAGGAGACCATGGACTGAAGGAGAAGGAGGTGGGTGACGATCTAGACTCTTGAATCCAACCATATCATGGCCAGATTGCCTTTGGAGGCTTAAGGAACCAACCTGGTTCCTTGTGTAAGCGATTCTTTAAAACCTTCTTGATATTGAGCTTGTGTTGTGACTGTGCCTGGTTATTGTGATGTGTAATGATTGAAAACCCTGAGGATAATGTGTGATTGCTAAATATAATTAGTTGAATCTGTCCCAGGATGCTTTAAAGGCTTGTTTAGTGTTTAAAGAGTAAAATGCTTGCTCCTGTTAAGTAATGAGTTTGCTAAAGGTGAAATGATATTGTTTGAAGCTTATGAACTGAAAACAGATTGAAAGTAATGCATTGTCTGATGTTAAGTGATGATAGTAATGCTTAGCCTAAGTTATAAATGAATGTGTGATGAATTGTATTGTTGCATTTATGAATTAAAACTGATTAAGGTTAGTGCATACTGTCAAATGGCTGTCTTACATTGAAGCATTAGATTCATGTCTAAATGCTGAGTAAAGAAGCTTTAAAAATTGCCTAAGTAGCTTGTATTGAATCTGTTAGGATCATGCTAGTGCTTAGAGAGTTTGCTTGCAAAGATTAGAACTTAAAAATGTCTAGTTTAATCTTTTGCATTGCTTAAAGACATTGGTGTTCAAACTTGATGATACATCAAGGGTTGACCCAATGCACTTGTGTCTTATCTTTGCTGGAGTTTGAGTGATGTTTCAGGTTCACAAGAGGTGCTTGGTTCACCATCCATCCGAGTTGAAAGAGGAAGACTTTGCCCATTGTGTGGAGCAATGGAGAGTTGAGAAAGAAGTGGTGATGTGCCACTGGTGTGAAGTCTCACTGAAGCTCACTTGCAAGCTTGGACCTATACTCAATCCAAGCTTGAGGAGGGGAGTTTAGTGAGCTTCTAAGCGATCCAAGAAGTCCATTGCAAGCATCTGAAGAAGGAGCCATCCGGGCTTAGGCTGTGGCGAGTCTATTCAAGAGAGTACTCAAACTAAGACAGAGTACTCTTGGCTGTGAGAAGATGAAGGCTACTCTATCAAGGCGGCTTCAAGAGTGAGGTGATTGGAGAGATAGCTGAAGCTTCCACAAGCATTCCATGAAGATGGCAAGATCAGAAGAGAAGCGGCAATGGTGTGTGTGTGAGGATCATGAAGCAATCCATTCAAGCTTGTTCCTGTGAGAGTCTCAAGCTTGAGGGGGAGTGTTGAAGCTTACATGATCCAAGAGAGCTTGGTGGTTATTCTAGAAGAGGAAGCAACCTGTTGAGAAGTATGATGAAGGATGAAGAAGCAATGTCCAAGGCGGCTTCAAGTGTTGAGGTGATTGGAGAGTGGCTGAAGCATCCTCATGTAGCTCAAGCAACAAGGTGGCGACTCTATAAGAAGAAGAAGCAGCCAAGACTCAGTAAGAGAAGTTGTATCTCCAAGAAGAGGCTGATCTGGTGTGTCCGAGCACTTCAACCTAACAAGAGGTTAGGTGAAAGGGGGAGAGACCAAGATTAGGCAGTAAGGAGAGTACAAGGTGTGGGATGATTGTAGAGGCCATGATCCAGAGTCTTTGTGTCCCTTACATTGTTGGTAAGGCACAAAGACTCACTGGCCAATCCCTAGGCCTTGGAGACTTTACTCTTTTTCCCTCATCAAGGTTTTGTCCCAAAGGGTTTTCCTTGGTGAGGTTTTTAATGAGGAAGTTCTTCAAGGTTCCAAGCTTGACTTAGGATCAGCTAGAGTCAAGCTTGAGGGGGAGTGTTAACTTGAAGAGAAGAAGTGGAGAAGCAAAAGTGATGAGTTGAGTTGGTGCTTGTGCAAAGACATGGCAAGATCTTCAGAGATTGTATGTTAAGGCTTTGGGAGAGTCTTAAGGCTTCAGAAGTGGTCTGATGAGTGTGCAAAGATAGGGTTAAGTCCAGGAGGGACTTAGACACCATTTAGAGAAGATTTGGGTCAGACAGTAACTCCAAAGTTACCACAGTAACTTTGGAGAGTTACCACAGTAAGATTGGAGAAGTTTGGGCAAGTTGGTGTAAAAGTGAATAGTGAATCACTAGTCACTATTCAGGTTGACTATTCACTATTTGGATCACTATTCAGGATGTGAGGCACCAAGGTTTGAATCTAGTCAAAGGGAATCAAGAAGATGCTGTGTGGAGCTGATTGGTTACTTTGGGGCATGGACAGATACAAAGGAGCCTAAGGAGAGCCAATCACAGCACAGCCTTGTTTGAATTAAAGTGAGCCAGCTTAGCTCATCCAATCAGCACACATCACTCAGATCACAACAAGACCAACTCATCCTCACCATCCATTACTCTTAAGTTATTTCTATCCATTAGATATAGGTTTATGAGTTTGCAAGAGTGTAAAACATATATAAAGACCTCATGGGCGTTTGTAACTCTCTTAAGAGAGTATGGGGGATTTCCCCAACTCCTTCATAAATATAAAAGTGTGTTCTTGATCAGATTCCCTTAATCTACCCCTTTCTTAGTCTCTAATCTCTTAATCTCTCTAAGTCTCTTTGTTTCTGATTCAAGTTCATACTAGTTTCATCAGACCTCTTATTCAACTAGTTCAAGACCTTATTCTCTGCCTCTAATGGCTTCTCATACACATACACAGCCAGAGCTCTCAAATCTCATAGAAGCTGTCATATTCCCAAACAGGAAAACTGGGATCACCTGATTTGAAAGTGGGATAGCTTCTTCATCCTAACTCCAATGAGATTTATTCAGCTTTTTGGTGATTCTCCACTACTTTATGTTTCAAAATCAAGCTTCTTACATTGCGATTCATCCTGGTTTGATTAGAATGACAAAGAAGCTGTCATATTCCCAAACAAGAAAACTGGGATCACCTGATTTGAAAGTGGGATAGCTTCTTCATCCTAACTCCTATGAGATTTATTCAGCGTCCTGGTGATTCTCCACTACTTTATGTATCAAACTCAAGCTTCTTACATCTCGATTCATCTTGGTTTGATTAGAATGACAAAGAAGCTGTCATATTCCCAAACAGGAAAACTGGGATCACCTGATTTGAAAGTGGGATAGCTTCTTCATCCTAACTCCTATGAGATTTATTCAGCTTCCTGGTGATTCTCCACTACCTTATGTATCAAAATCAAGCTTCTTACATCGCGATTCATCCTGGTTTGATTAAAATGACAAAGAAGCTGTCATATTCCCAAACAGGAAAACTGGGATCACCTGATTTGAAAGTTGGATAGCTTCTTCATCCTAACTCCTATGAGATTTATTCGACTTCCTGGTGATTCTCCACTACTTTATGTATCAAAATCAAGCTGTCATATTCCCAAACAGGAAAACTGGGATCACCTGATTTGAAAGTGGGATAGCTTCTTCATCCTAACTCCTATGAGATTTATTCAGCTTTTTGGTGATTCTCCACTACTTTATGTTTCAAAATCAAGCTTCTTACATTGCGATTCATCCTGGTTTGATTAGAATAACAAAGAAGCTGTCATATTCCCAAACAAGAAAACTGGGATCACCTGATTTGAAAGTGGGATAGCTTCTTCATCCTAACTCCTATGAGATTTATTCAGCTTCCTGGTGATTCTCCACTACTTTATGTATCAAACTCAAGCTTCTTACATCTCGATTCATCCTGGTTTGATTAGAATGACAAAGAAGCTGTCATATTCCCAAACAGGAAAACTGGGATCACCTGATTTGAAAGTGGGATAGCTTCTTCATCCTAACTCCTATGAGATTTATTCAGCTTCCTGATGATTCTCCACTACCTTATGTATCAAAATCAAGCTTCTTACATCGCGATTCATCCTGGTTTGATTAAAATGACAAAGAAGCTGTCATATTCCCAAACAGGAAAACTGGGATCACTTGATTTGAAAGTGGGATAGCTTCTTCATCCTAACTCCTATGAGATTTATTCAGCTTCCTGGTGATTCTCCACTACTTTATGTTTCAAAATCAAGCTTCTTACATCGCGATTCATCCTGGTTTGATTAGAATGACAAAGAAGCTGTCATATTCCCAAACAGGAAAACTGGGATCACCTGATTTGAAAGTGGGATAGCTTCTTCATCCTAACTCCTATGAGATTTATTCGACTTCCTGGTGATTCTCCACTACTTTATGTATCAAAATCAAGCTTCTTACATCGCGATTCATCCTGGTTTGATTAGAATGACAAAGAAGCTGTCATATTCCCAAACAGGAAAACTGGGATCACCTGATTTGAAAGTGGGATAGCTTCTTCATCCTAACTCCTATGAGATTTATTCAGCTTTTTGGTGATTCTCCACTACTTTATGTTTCAAAATCAAGCTTCTTACATTGCGATTCATCCTGGTTTGATTAGAATGACAAAGAAGCTGTCATATTCCCAAACAAGAAAACTGGGATCACCTGATTTGAAAGTGGGATAGCTTCTTCATCCTAACTCCTATGAGATTTATTCAGCTTCCTGGTGATTCTCCACTACTTTATGTATCAAACTCAAGCTTCTTACATCTCGATTCATCCTGGTTTGATTAGAATGACAAAGAAGCTGTCATATTCCCAAACAGGAAAACTGGGATCACCTGATTTGAAAGTGGGATAGCTTCTTCATCCGAACTCCTATGAGATTTATTCAGCTTCCTGGTGATTCTCCACTACCTTATGTATCAAAATCAAGTTTCTTACATCGCGATTCATTCTGGTTTGATTAGAATGACAAAGAAGCTGTCATATTCCCAAACAGGAAAACTGGGATCACCTGATTTGAAAGTGGGATAGCTTCTTCATCCTAACTCCTATGAGATTTATTTATGAGATTAAGAGATCCTTAGAGTAACTAGAGTGTAAGAGAGAGTTTAGGTGAAGTTTAGAAAGAGATTATGAAAGATTAAGTAACTTGAGAGCCGTTTAGTGTCTAAGAGAGAACCATAGTGACTAAGAGATTAGAGAGACTCAAACTGCTTAATCTTTATTAGTGTTGATGAGTTACAATATATAGGAGAGCTACTAGGGTTGACAAATCGCAAAGGTAAGGAGAAAGCATGTGAAGTCAAGGTAAAGTAATACGTCCCTAGATTGCTTCTCTGGATAGTATGGGATAGATCCTTGCTAGAACGAATCAAAGACTCAAGCTCTACAAGGTTGTGGATCGATTGGTGACACAAGAGGCTGCGGAAAGGCTCCTTGATACTCCTAAGTGACTAGATCGGATATGACACACCGAGATAGACACTCTTGTTGAGATGAGATCATTTTGAGATGAGATCATGAAATGAAGTGTTGAGTAATGTATGTGAGGAAAGGGTATGAAGTAGTGAAGCATTAGGAAGAAAGGGATTGAGGAGGCTTAGTCCGTACAATCCGTACATGAGGAGTGGCCGTACAAGTCTTGGGTAACACTCTTCACTATTCAGGATGGTTACTTGTGAAAAGAGTGATGGTAACTATGGAGAGTTACCAGCACTTGATCAGACCGTTGAGAGAACGATAAGGCCGCGGCTTGACAGGCTGTATGCAGCTGGAAAGGGAAAGCAACCTTATCCATTCATCCCACACATGTGGAGTCTCCCATTGGCTTAGTTTGAATTAGGCGCCTATCTCTTCCTTGACTTCACATGCTTTGCTTACTTTACCTTTGAGGAAAACCCTTGTATCTTCTCCTATATATTGTAATCTCTTCATTAATGATAATTAGACAGTTCTTGACACAAAAACACTTTCTTAGACTCAAAGACTCTCAATCATGATTCTACACTAAACTCTTAGCTAAACTCGTTCTAAATCATCTCTAAACTTCTCTAATCCCTTTATTTTCTTATATCAAACTCAGATTCTCTAAAGTTCATATGGTATCAGAGCCAGGTTCATCATAATCTGGGTTTGAGTACTAAGAACACTTGAGTTGCATATCGTTCATCCGAGTGGGTCTGAAATGGAAAGCAACAAAGCTGTGGTTCCGGTTACTCTCAAGGGGGTAACTATCTTTTGTGGTCTCGTTTGGTGAAGACTGCAGTGGGGAGTAAGGGTTTATGGGGACACATCACACAGAGTGAAGCCCCAAAGCTCATTACTTATGAAGGCGACAAGGAGGTTGTCGAGTGCGATGAGGAGAAGTGGGAGCAGGATGATCAGCTGGTGATGTCCATACTCAAACGGTCTCTTGAAGTGTCTATCCTGGAGGCATACAGCTACTGTGAGACAGCAAAGGATCTTTGGGACACGCTAAAGAAGGTTTATGGTAACATCTCAAACTTGAGCCGTGTGTTTGAAGTGAAACGTGCTATCAACAGCTTGACACAGGAGGACATGGAGTTCACTAAGCATCTTGGGAGGTTCAGAGCTTTGTGGTCTGAACTGGAGATGCTGAGGCCAGGCACAACCAACCTAGATGAGCTGGCTGAGAGACGCGAGCAGGACAAGGTGTTTGGGTTGCTGCTCACGTTGAATCCAAGCTACAACAGCCTCATCAAACACATTCTGAGGTCCGGAAAGTTACCTGATCTTGAGGACGTGTGTGCACAAGTTCAGAAGGAGGAAGGGTCTATCGGCCTCTTTGGAGGGAAAGGAGAGATCACACTTGCAAACCAAGCTGAGGTTCCGCAAGCAAACCGTGCAAGCTCTAACCAGTATGATGCAAAGAAGTTCACGGGAAATTGTGATCATTGCAAGAGACAAGGTCACAAGAAGAACCAGTGCTGGATCTTGCATCCTCATCTGAAGCCGGCCAAGTTCTCAAGAGAGAAAGATGGGAGAGCCAATGTCTCGTATGCTGGAAGTGAGCCGGGAAGTTCAAGTGTTGCTGGAGAGGGCGGGACACGTGAGCCTGGAGATAGCAAGGTCCTGGTGACTTACACAGTTCAACCAAGCCTTCAGAACAACCGTGAGAACGAGTACCTGAGGAGATCAGACCTTGACTCCCTCATCAAAATGCTAAAGGAGAATGGTAACACACTTGGTACTCTTGGTTACTCTTTTGGTGCATTATATGAACCGTGTAGTATTGCTAGAGAACCTGATCATTCAAGCATTGCTTATAAACCTACTAGCATACTAGGACAGTCTCATATTGCACACAATCTGTTTAAACCATTGGTAGTTGATTCAGGAGCATCTCATCACATGATTAGTGATACTAGTTTGATTAGAGACATTGAACCTACAAATGGACATGTCATGATTGCAAATGGAGATAAAATCCCAATTAGAGGAATTGGCAAGCTAAAATTGTTTGATAAAGAATCTAAAGCATTTTACATGCCTGACTTCACATCAAATCTATTATCCGTAAAGAAATGCACTACAGATCTTAATTGCAATGTTATATTCAGTCCTAATGATGTGAAGTTTCAGGATATTGAGAGCAGCCAATTGATTGGAAAAGGAGTTACCAAGGGAGATTTATATTTACTTGAAGAACTAGCTCCTGTTTCTGATTACTTGTGCTCATTTACTTCTGCTTCTATGATGAATAAAAATGCATTGTGGCATGCTAGACTAGGTCATCCCCATGTTAGGGCTTTAAACTTAATGTTACCAGGTGTGGTATTTGAAAATAAGGATTGTGAAGCTTGCATCTTAGGCAAGCATTGTAAAACTGTTTTTCCCATTTCATCTACTGTTTATGACAAGTGCTTTGATTTAATTCACTCTGATGTTTGGACTGCTCCTTGCTTGTCTAGGGATAGTTTTAAATACTTTGTCACATTCATAGATGAAAAATCGAAATACACCTGGATAACACTTATTCAAACCAAAGATAGGGTGCTTGAAGCTTTTAAAAATTTTCAAAACTATGTGACTAACCATTACAATGCCAAGATTAAAATTTTGAGATCAGATAATGGTGGGGAATACACTGGTCAAGCCTTCAAGCAACATCTAGCTCAACATGGGATACTACACCAAACGAGTTGTCCTTATACTCCTCAGCAAAATGGAGTGGCTGAGAGAAAGAATAGGCATCTCATGGAGGTGGCAAGGTCAATGATGTTTCAAGCAAATGTCCCTAAGAGGTTTTGGAGTGATGCTGTGGCTACATCTTGTTATCTAATCAACCGGATCCCAACTAAGATTCTACATGATCAGTCCCCTTTTGAAGCCTTGAACAAGTACAAGCCATCATTGGAGCATATGCGAATCTTTGGATGTCTATGCTTTGTTCTTAGGCCAAAAGAGTTGAGAAACAAGCTTGAAGCAACCAGCACAAGAGCTATGTTTGTTGGCTACTCTACTACTCAAAAGGGTTACAAGTGCTATGATCCTACTACTAGAAGGGTTCTAGTCTCTAGAGATGTGAAGTTCATTGAAGCTAAGGGGTTCTATGAGGAAAAGAATCAAGATGAGTTGCTAGAATTGACAAGAGAGTCAGATAGAGCGGCCAGCCTTAGAAGCATTCTAGAGGGGCTTGGGATACATACTACCCAGGATCCGAAGGAAAGACGCAGTACAACAAACACACAACCTACCGAGGCATCAAACTTAGATCATGGGGGGGGAAACAACACCTGAACCGGCTGAAGTACATGTTGAAAGCCACGATCAAGAAGGCTCAGGTGATCATGATCAAAGTATGACACAGGAAGATAGGGAGGTACCGAGCCAAGATCAAGAGGAGGAAACTAATGCAACTACAACTGAACCTGAACCAGAGCCGGCCGTGCAGCCATTGAGAAGAAGCACCAGAGTGAGAAAGGATAGTTCCAACTGGGTAAACACGAGAGTGTACTACAATGCCCAGGCTGTGGAACATCCCTCTCAAGCTGTGTGTTCCTTTGCTCATTATCCAGAAGAACATTGTGCCTTTATGGTAAGCTTAGATGAGAGCCATGTACCGAAGTCATATGAGGAAGCCATGAAGGACAAGGAATGGAGGGAATCAGTAGGAGCTGAATCCAATGCAATGATCAAGAATGACACTTGGTATGAGAGTGAGTTACCTAAAGGGAAGAGAGCAGTGTCTAGTAGATGGATCTTCACAATCAAGTACCTAGCAAATGGACAGATTGATAGAAAGAAGACTCGGTTGGTTGCAAGAGGATTTACTCAAACATATGGAGAGGATTATATAGACACATTTGCACCAGTTGCTAAGCTACATACCATCAGGATTGTCCTATCACTTGCGGTGAATCTTGAGTGGGGCTTGTGGCAAATGGATGTAAAGAATGCATTCCTACAAGGAGAACTAGAAGATGAAGTGTATATGTTACCTCCTCCTGGTCTAGAGCACTTGGTGAAGAAAGGGAATGTTCTCAGACTAAAGAAAGCTATCTATGGTCTGAAACAATCACCAAGGGCATGGTACAACAAGTTAAGCACAACTCTGAATGGAAGAGGCTTTAGGAAGTCAGAGCTTGATCATACTCTCTTCACACTCAACACACCTTCAGGTATTGTCGTTCTACTGGTATATGTAGATGACATCATTATAACAGGTAGTGATAAAGAAGAGATACAAGCAACCAAAGACTTTCTTAAATCTGTTTTTGAGATTAAAGACTTGGGAGAGATGAAATACTTCCTTGGGATTGAGATATGTAGATCCAAGGAAGGTTTGTTTCTATCCCAAAGAAAGTATACACTTGATCTGTTGAAAGATGCAGGTAAGCTTGATGGAAAGACGGCCAAGACTCCCTTGGAAGATGGATACAAGGTTCCACGTGAGGGGGAGATTGAAGACAGTCCACCATTCAAGGATGCAAAGCTTTATAGAAAGCTAGTGGGTAAGCTTATATACCTAACCATCACACGTCCTGATATTTGTTTTGCTGTGAACCAGGTAAGCCAGCATATGCAAGTTCCAAAAGAACATCATTGGGGAATGGTGAACCAGATCTTGATGTATCTCAATGGCTCAGCGGATCAAGGAGTGTGGATGGGGTGCAATGGGAGTACTGAAGTTGTGGGCTACTGTGATGCGGATTGGGCAGGAGATATAGCAGATAGAAGGTCCACAACCGGCTACTGCACATTCATTGGAGGGAACTTAGTAACTTGGAAGAGTAAGAAGCAGAAGGTGGTCTCATGCTCAAGTGCTGAAGCTGAATACCGAGCCATGCTGAAGCTGACTAATGAGCTTGTATGGATCAAAGGGATACTGAAGCACTTGGAGATTACTCAATCCACTCCAATGACCATGCATTGCGACAACCAGGCTGCTATACACATTGCCACCAACTCAGTCTTCCATGAGAGAACCAAGCACATTGAAGTAGATTGTCACAAGGTGAGGCAGATGATACTTCTTGGAGTCATCTTACCATGTTACACAAGAAGTGAAGATCAGCTAGCAGATGTGTTCACAAAGGCAGCAAGGCAGAAGACAATTGAGTCCATTCATAGCCGGCTAGGACTCATTGATCTCACGAGAAGGAGCTAAGCCCCTTAGCTATGAGGTCTTTACTCTTTTTCCCTTATCAAAGTTTTGTCCCAATGGGTTTTCTTTGGTAAGGTTTTTAATGAGGAAGATCTCATGGCTATCCAAGCTTAGACTTTCACAAAGCTAAGCTTGAGGGGGAGTGTTGAGATGAGATCATTTTGAGATGAGATCATGAAATGAAGTGTTGAGTAATGTATGTGAGGAAAGGGTATGAAGTAGTGAAGCATTAGGAAGAAAGGGATTGAGGAGGCTTAGTCCGTACAATCCGTACATGAGGAGTGGCCGTACAAGTCTTGGGTAACACTCCTCCACTATTCAGGATGGTTACTTGTGAAAAGAGTGATGGTAACTATGGAGAGTTACCAGCACTTGATCAGACCGTTGAGAGAAGGATAAGGCCGCGGCTTGACAGGCTGTATGCAGCTGGAAAGGGAAAGCAACCTTATCCATTCTACCCACACATGTGGAGTCTCCCATTGGCTTAGTTTGAATTAGGCGCCTATCTCTTCCTTGACTTCACATGCTTTGCTTACTTTACCTTTGAGGAAAACCTATGTATCTTCTCCTATATATTGTAATCTCTTCATTAATGATAATTAGACAGTTCTTGACACAAAAACACTTTCTTAGACTCAAAGACTCTCAATCATGATTCTACACTAAACTCTTAGCTAAACTCATTCTAAATCATCTCTAAACTTCTCTAATCCCTTTCTTTTCTTATATCAAACTCAGATTCTCTAAAGTTCATAACTCTTGGGTTGTTGGATATTACACACCAACAAGAACACTCAACAACTCGCGAACAAGCAGTAGAGAGAACAAAGAAAGGTTTATGATAAAAGATAATTGATTATTGATAAGGGGTTCAAAGTACACTTATATAAGAGAAGTTGGAACAGACTCCAAGCTTCTCGAAAACTATCAAGAGAGTAAAGGCACACGGCTCTCTTGGAAATAGAAACAAGTGACAAGTTTGAAAACAAAAGCATGAAATGAAAAACATAATATATCATAAGGTTGATCCGGGATAAGGTTGGATCGAGATCATCAACTAAAAGATTTGAGAAGCAAATCTATGGCCTCGTTAAAAACCTATCTTTGGAAAACCCATTGGGACAAAACCAAAGATAGGGAAAAAGAGCACGCATGGATTGCTTGCTTAGTTGATGATCAGCTTGATGGTGAAGTAGCTTGAATGGTGATAAGTGTGTCTTGGTTGATCAAGCTTCTACCAAGACATTCCTCTTGCTTCCATGACATCTTAACCAATCCTCCAATAACTTGCGTGAGCTTCCTTGATCTTGATCGAGTCATAGGTCCTTTAGGTAAGGATAGAACATCTCCATCAGTTGGCTTATCCAGATCCTCATCATCTCCATTAGCTAGTTGGTCCATGATCACATCATCCCCTCCCTCTTGAAAAGGATTTGTCCTCAAATCTGGCTCATCTGCAACAAAAGGGATCAAGTCAGTAACATTGAAGCTATCACTTATGTCGTACTTACCTTGAAGATCAAGTTTGTAGGCATTGTCATTGATCCTCTTGGTGACTTCAAAAGGGCCATTAATCCTCGGCATTAGCTTAGACTTCCTTTCTTTTGGAAACCTTTCTTTCCTCAAGTGAACCCATACTTGATCTCCAACTTCAAAGATCATCTCACGCCTTCCTTTGTTAGCTTGTTTGGCGTATTGCTTAGTTTTATCTTCTAGATTGCGCTTAGCTTGCTCATGAATCTGCTGCACCATCTCAGCTTTCTTTTTCCCATCCATACTAACTCTTTCACACTCAGGTAAAGGTATTAGATCCAAAGGTGAGATGGGATTGAACCCATAAACAATTTCAAAAGTAGAAAACTTAGAAGCAGAATGCATAGCATGATTGTATGCAAATTCACAATGAGGTAAGTAATCTTCCCATGATTTCAAGTTCTTTTTGATGAATGCACGCAGGAGAGTCCCTAGGGTTCTATTAACTACTTCAGTCTGTCCATCAGTTTGTGGATGACAAGTAGTAGAAAACAATAGCTTAGTTCCTAGTTTAGACCACAATGTTTTCCAAAAGTAGCTAAGGAATTTAGTGTCTCTATCTGAAACTATAGTCCTAGGCATTCCGTGCAAACGTACAACTTCTTTAAAGAACAAATTAGCTACATGTAATGCATCATCAGTTTTATTGCAAGCTATGAAATGTGCCATTTTAGAGAATCTATCAACAACCACAAAGATAGAATCCTTTCCAGTCCTAGTTCTAGGCAAACCCATAACAAAATCCATAGATATATCATTCCAAGGATGAGTAGGAATAGGCAAAGGAGTATACAAACCGTGAGGTTGAACTTTAGACTTTGCAAGCTTGCAAGTTGTGCACCTTCCACAGATTCTCCCCACATCTCTTTTCATATGCGGCCAATAGAAGTGATCCTGCAGAACTTTAAGGGTTTTCGCTATACCAAAATGACCCATCAAGCTTCCTCCATGGAATTCCCTGACAAATAGATCTCTCAAAGAGCAATTAGGCACACATAAACGATTGTCATAGAATAAGAATCCATCATGCCTAAAATAATGTCCTGAAGCATACTTAGCACATGATTTATAAGCTTCTTGAAAGTCAGGATCAGATTCATACATTTCTTTAATCTGCTCAAAGCCTAGCAACTTAGCATCAAGAGTAGTTAAGAGGACATACCTTCGGGATAGTGCATCAGCAACTATATTTTCCTTACCTTGTTTGTATTTGATCACATACGGGAAGGTTTCAATGAATTCTACCCATCTAGCATGTCTCTTGCTGAGCTTACTTTGTCCTTTGAGATACTTGAGAGATTCATGGTCGGTGTGAATGACAAACTCCTTTGGCCAGAGATAATGCTGCCAAGTCTGTAGAGCTCTCACCAAGGCGTAGAGTTCTTTGTCATAAGTGGCATAGTTGAGAGTAGCTCCACTGAGTTTCTCACTGAAGTAAGCAATAGGTCTTTTATCCTGCATCAACACAGCACCAATTCCAATTCCTGAGGCATCCCATTCTATTTCAAATGTTTTAGAAAAATCAGGAAGTATGAGAAGAGGAGATTGAGTAAGCTTCTCTTTAAGGAGTTGGAATGCGGCTTCTTGAACTTCTCCCCACTTGAATCCTACATCCTTCTTGATTATCTCAGTTAAGGGAGCTGCTAGAGTGCTGAAATCCTTCACAAAGCGCCTATAGAAACCTGCCAGTCCATGAAAACTCCTTACTTCTCCCACTGTAGTTGGACTCGGCCACTCTTGTATTGCTTTGATCTTTTCCTGATCCACCTTTACACCATCTGCACTTACAACAAAACCTAGAAAGACCAAGTTATCTGTGCAAAAAGTGCACTTCTTTAGATTGGCATATAGCTTTTCCTTTCTCAAAACATCCAAAACAGCCCTAAGATGTTCTATATGATCTTCTAAGCATTTGCTGTAAACTAATATATCATCAAAGTACACAACAACAAAGATGCCTATGAAAGACCTAAGAATATGATTCATCAGTCGCATGAATGTACTAGGCGCATTGGTTAATCCAAATGGCATAACTAACCATTCATACAAGCCATGTTTAGTTTTAAAAGCAGTTTTCCACTCATCTCCTTCTTTCATCCTAATCTGATGATATCCACTTTTCAAGTCTATCTTAGAAAAGATGCAAGAACCATGTAACTCATCAAGCATATCATCTAATCTAGGAATAGGGTGGCGATACTTCACTGTTATGTTGTTGATTGCTCTACAATCAACACACATGCGCCAGCTCCCATCTTTCTTTGGCACAAGGAGCACTGGAACTGCACAAGGACTCAAACTCTCTCGGATATGACCCTTCTCCATCAGCTCCTCTACTTGTTTTTGCAATTCTTTAGTTTCAACTGGATTGGTCCTGTATGCTGGACGGTTGGGCAGTGTACAACCAGGTACAAAGTCTATTTGGTGCTCAATCCCACGCACTGGAGGCAATCCAATGGGGCTATCATCTGGAAACACATCTGCATATTCCTGTAAAATAAAGACTAGTTCACTCGGATGATCCGGTGTGTGATCAGTAACTGTTAGTAGAGTCTCTTTAAATATCAGCAAGATAATAGAATTTTGAGAGTAGAGAATTCTTTTAATATCTCCCGGTTTGGCATAGAGGCTGTGATGCTTGTTATGATCAGGTTTGAGATCAATCTCTTTCTCTTTTTTTTTCTGAAGCTGGAGTTGATCTTCACGAACCTCTTTAGGAGATAAAGGCACCAGCACAGTCTTCTTTCCGTTGAATTCAAATGAGTGTTTGTTGGTGAAGCCATCATGACTCACACGTCTATCATACTGCCAGGGTCTTCCAAGGAGTATATGACTGGCTTCCATTGGCAACACATCACATAAGACTTCATCTTCATATCTACCAATGGCTATAGGAACCAGTACTTGGGTAGAAACTCTCATCTCGCCCTCTTCATTGAGCCACTGCAATCTGTAGGATCTTGGGTGTTTCTGAATTTTCAAACCCAATTTCTTCACCATTGTCTCACTAGCTACATTGACACAACTTCCTCCATCTATAATGAGACTGCACACCTTTCCCTGAACCATACACCTTGTGTAGAATAGATTCTCTCGCTGCTCAAGCTCTCCATTCTTGGCTTGCAAGTTCAAGAGCCTTCTTGTCACCAACAACCTTCCTTTCACGGGTTCTACTTCACTTTCTTCTTCAGACTCCTCATGATCAGACCCAAACTTCTCTTCCTCTGATTCATACTCTCCATTCTCAAGAAGAATCATAACGTTTTTGTTGGTGCACTCATTGGCATAATGCCCACGCCCTTGACATTTGAAACACTTAACATCTCTAGTTCTTGAACTAGTGATTTCAGCTTTGCCTTGGTCTTTGCTGTATGTGCTGCTCGGCTTAGTCTCTTCTTTCTGCTGAGGCTTGCTATCCTTTAGATAGGATGTTTTCTCCTCCTTAGAGTGGTGGAACTTAGAAGATCCATAGCTGCGTGAGTTACCCTTCCTCTTGAGCTGCTGCTCCACTAGAATAGCTTTGTGCAACATCTCTTCTATTTCCACATAGTGTTGCATCTCCACATTGTCTTGTATCTCACGGTTAAGTCCTCCAAGAAACCTTGCCATAGTAGCTTCTCTATCCTCCAAGATACTAGCTCTTAACATCAGCAACTCCATGTCTTGATAGTATTCTTCAACAGTTCGTGTTCCTTGGGTAAGTCTTCGCAGCTTTTGATGTAGATCGCGGTGATAATGGCTTGGAACAAACCGTTTGCGCATGAGTGACTTCATTTCGTGCCATGAATCAACCGGATTCTCTTGGTTAAGCCGTCTAGTAGTTACAAGCTGATCCCACCAACTCAATGCATAATCATAGAATCCAGTTGCTGCAATCTTGATCCTTTGGGCATTGGAGTAGTGTTGGCAATTGAAGACAAGCTCAATCTTCTTTTCCCATTCCAAATAGGCATCTGGATCAACCTTTCCATGGAAGGATGGAATCTTAAGCTTAAGTCCAGAAAGCTTGTCTTTGCGTGACCCCCTTCCATCATGTTCACGCCTCGATCTTCCTCTGCTCAGTTCAGAAGAATAACTACTGCGCTCAGTTGGGTTGTGCTCAGTTCTATGGCGCGAGTAGTAGTTGTTGGTCTCTTGTGAACCCGCATGCTCTTGCCGTATTGGAGTAGGCCGGTTTCTTCTAGACTCATTGCTATGTCCCTGGCCAGTAGCTTGCCTCAACTCTTGTCTCATCTCCTCACGTAATTCCTTCATGCTAGACTTGAGCATATCAGCCATTGTAGAGATCATGGTCTGATTCATTTGCTCGGTCATTTGCTCTCTCAGCATCGTGTTCTTCCTTACTAGCTCGGCTTCTTCTTCTGATTCTTTCCCCATTGGTACCTAGAATCAATAACAACACTCAACCAGTAAATAATTCCAATAAACTGATCGTAATCAGTAGATGATCAAGAGATTTTAAACTGAAAATAACTGGCGGTAAAAGAAAACTTGATTAACAAGCAAAAGAGGATTCAAATCGACAACTTGAAAATCACAATAGAAACGAGATCAGGGTAGGTTCGTTGATCAGATTTTGACAACACACAAGTAGATCTAGTTGTTATAGGTGATTTAAAACAGATCACACGATCAATTAGATTCACACAAAAGATCAAATCGAGAATATGAATCGATAACAATCGGATCTAAAAGCGCGAAACCTAGATCTATCAATTCAAAACTTCTTAACAATTTGATCGACACAAAACGATTAGATCACACAATCAAACAACCATGGTTTACAGATCAATCAATGGATATTGCGAATCAAAGAACAGATCAGTTGAAACAAAACGGATCGATCTAAAACTGATCAAGAAGATGAACAGGTTAAATCGAAACAAAAGAGAAACGAGTACTTCCCTAACCAGAGATGCTCTGATACCACATAATACGTCCCTAGATTGCTTCTCTGGATAGTATGGGATAGATCCTTGCTAGAACGAATCAAAGACTCAAGCTCTACAAGGTTGTGGATCGATTGGTGACACAAGAGGCTGCGGAAAGGCTCCTTGATACTCCTAAGTGACTAGATCGGATATGACACACCGAGATAGACACTCTTGGGTTGTTGGATATTACACACCAACAAGAACACTCAACAACTCGCGAACAAGCAGTAGAGAGAACAAAGAAAGGTTTATGATAAAAGATAATTGATTATTGATAAGGGGTTCAAAGTACACTTATATAAGAGAAGTTGGAACAGACTCCAAGCTTCTCGAAAACTATCAAGAGAGTAAAGGCACACGGCTCTCTTGGAAATAGAAACAAGTGACAAGTTTGAAAACAAAAGCATGAAATGAAAAACATAATATATCATAAGGTTGATCCGGGATAAGGTTGGATCGAGATCATCAACTAAGAGATTTGAGAAGCAAATCTATGGCCTCGTTAAAAACCTATCTTTGGAAAACCCATTGGGACAAAACCAAAGATAGGGAAAAAGAGCACGCATAGATTGCTTGCTTAGTTGATGATCAGCTTGATGGTGAAGTAGCTTGAATGGTGATAAGTGTGTCTTGGTTGATCAAGCTTCTACCAAGACATTCCTCTTGCTTCCATGACATCTTAACCAATCCTCCAATAACTTGCGTGAGCTTCCTTGATCTTGATCGAGTCATAGGTCCTTTAGGTAAGGATAGAACATCTCCATCAGTTGGCTTATCCAGATCCTCATCATCTCCATTAGCTAGTTGGTCCATGATCACATCATAAAGGATTCAAATCAACCACTAGCAAGCACCACACGCTTATGGCATCTTGGACTAAAGTTGCTTTAGCTTTCCAGCCTGTCCCAGCCTGGCAATGCGCGTCCCTTATCCCTTCAACGGTCTGATCCTTCTCCACTTGAGTAACTATTCCATAGTTACCATTTCACTTGTGCAAGGTAAGTTTTGGTCGAGGCTTGGATGGTACGGACTGTACGGCTTGTACGGCCTTGTACGGACGTCCGTACCATGCTCTCCCTAAACTCCCTTAAGCTTCCTCATCTCCTTTCCTCTTCAACTCCTTAGCTCTTCATACATATATGAGATTAAGAGATCCTTAGAGTAATCAGAATAAAGAGAGTGTTTAAGAAGTGATTAGAGAAGTTTGTGAAAGATTAAGAGACTAGATAGAGCCGTTTAGAGTCTAAGAGAGAACCATAGTGTCTAAGAGATTAGAGAGACTCAAACTGCATAATTTTATTAATGAGTGAGGTTACATATTTATATGGAAAGCATAAGGGTTTACAAGAGGCGAAATGGGCACTATTGAAGCATGTAGAGTCAAGGTTGCTTTCCGGATGATTGGATGATAAGGCTCACACGCTTTGCCTCTTTACAGCCTGTTCCAGCCTGGCATGCTCTTCCCTTATCCACTCAACGGTCTGATCCCTTCTCCTTAAGTCCCCAAGGTAACATTGTCTTGTTACCGTTTCACTTGGTCGAGGTTGGGTAAGTTTTGGTCGAGACCTTTGGTACGGACGGTACGGCCATGTACGGCCTTGTACGGACGTCCGTACCATTCACACCCCAAACTCCCTAAGCTTCTCCATCTCTTCTCCTCTTCAACTCCTCTTCTCTCCATACCAATATAATCAACTCAACTCAACACTCCCCCTCAAGCTTAGCTTTGTGAAAGCCTAAGCTTGAAAAACTACAAGATCTTCCTCATTAAAAACCTCACCAAAGAAACCCAATGGGATAAAACTTTGATGAGGGAAAAAGAGTAAAGACCTTGCAGCTAAGGGGATTAGCTCCTTCCCTTCCCAGATCTATGAGTCCCATCTGATGTGAATGGACTCCATAGTCTTTTGCCTTGCAGCCTTGGTGAACACATCCGCTAGCTGATCTTCACTCCTTGTATAGCATGGCAAGATCACCCCTAGCACAATCATCTGTCTCACCTTGTGGCAATCAACTTCAATGTGCTTGGTCCTCTCATGAAAACACCGAGTGGGATGCAATGTGGATCAGCTTGATTGTCACAATGCCATTGTCATTGGAGTTGCTTGATCAATCTCCAAGTGCTTCAAGATGCCTTTGATCCATACCAACTCGTTGGTAAGCTTCAGCCTGGCTCTATACTCGGCTTCTGCACTTGAACATGACACTACCTTCTGCTTCTTGCTCTTCCAAGTCACCAAGTTGCCTCCAATGAATGTGCAATAGCCTGTGGTAGATCTCCGGTCTGCTCTATCACCAGCCCAATCCGCATCACAATATCCCACCACTTCAGTGCTTCCATTGCAGCCCATCCACTCCTTGATCAGGTGAGCCGTTGAGATACATCAAGATCCTCTCCACCATGCGCCAGTGATGCTCCTTAGGCACTTGCATGTGTTGACTCACCTGATTCACAGCAAAACAGATGTCAGGTCTAGTTATAGTAAGATAAATCAATTTACCAACTAGTTTTCTATAGAGTTTAGGATCCTGATAAGGTTGTTGTCTTCAATCTCCCCCTCTCGTGGGACTTTGTAGCCATCCTCCATAGGCATCCTTGCTGTCTTGCCTCCATAAGCACCTGCACCTTTCAAAAGATCAAGTGTATATTTCCTTTGGGACATGAACAAACCTTCCTTGGATCTACATATCTCAATTCCAAGGAAGTATTTCATTCTCCCAAGTCTTTAATCTCAAACATGGATTTAAGAAACTCCTTGGTTGCTATGATACCTTCCTTATCACTCCCTGTGATAATGATATCATCAACATACACAAGGAGTACAATCATACCTGAGGGAGTCGTGAGAGTGAAGAGAGTGTGATCTAGTTCAGACTTCTTGAAGCCTCGACCATTCAGAGTAGTGCTCAACTTGTTGTACCAAGCTCTTGGTGATTGCTTCAGCCCATAGATGGCTTTCTTCTTCAGTCTCAACACATTCCCACTCTTCACTAAGTGTTCAAGGCCTGGAGGTGGATGCATATACACTTCATCCTCAAGTTCACCTTGTAGAAACGCATTCTTCACATCCATTTGCCATAACCACCAACCCCCATCCAAGATTCACAGCCAAGCTTAATACAATCCGGATTGTGTGTAGTTTAGCTACTGGTGGCAAAGGTTTCTATGTAATCTTCTCCATAAGTTTGAGTGAAACCTCTTGCAACTAGCCTTGACTTCTTCCTCTTCCATCTTCCATCCGCTTGTACTTGA
>NW_026016458.1:0-2500 GCF_020379485.1 Brassica napus
TTGCTTGCTGGACTGATGTCTCTCTCAAGCCGGATCAAGGGATGGATTGAAGTGGATTTGCGAATGAGGTTTTGATTGAATCTCTCAATCTGATGAAGGATGGATCGAATTGATTGACTCTCTCAATCTGTGTACTGAGCTTGTTTGATTTGCACAAACAAACTAGACTCACGAAATCAATAGAACAACAAAGAATCTCTCTTTGAATCCTAAAGATCGATATTTTATACAAAGAAGAATCTTTGATAAAAAAACTGAATAAACTTTTTATTAACTTGGTGATTAAGGGTGCTCTCTACAATGGACGACAATGAGCTTATATAATGCTCAGATACAAGACTCTAAACGTTCACAAAAGAAAAGAAAGGAAACAAATCTAAACTAAGCAAGAAATCGGAAACTAGCCGTTGGAGCCTTTTGTGGGATTTTGGCTCCAAGTGAAGAACTTGATTTGCTTGAATCTGACGGTTTAAGGGATAAGAGAGCTTTCTTGGGACCTTCTTGAATGTTTGGTAGAAGCTGATCTCGTCCTTGCCTTGGTAGAAAAAGAGCTGTTGGAGTTTGAATGCAAGAGACTCCAAATAAGGCAGTTTGGTGATAATGGGATCTTCTTATTCCTATGTGGGCTGGTGCATGGGATGAAGTTGTAGAACTCTTCTGGCTCGTGTATAATGTCTCCTGGATGTCTTGGTTCTGTCTGGACGTCGTCTGGTTCTCCTGGTTGGATTGGAATTGCTTGGAATGGATCAAACCGAAAGATTGTCCAATCTTTCCATAAATAGCTCCGGTTGGGTTTAAGTGATTCTCCATTGAACCAACTGATCTCCTGGGTTCTGGTGCAGCTAAGGACTTCTGGAATACCTCCTGATTGGTTAAGATGATCTCCTGGTTCCCATAAATAGCTCTGGGTCGAACCAAGTTGAATTGGTTGAAGACTTTCCATAGATGACGTCGGTTTGGCCGTTCTGGGGAATTGATCATAACTCCTAATTTCCGTGGCCATTTCTCCTGATCTTGGGCTTTATGAAAAGATGATAAACTCCTCTTGACTTCTGTGATGGGTTTTGCTTCAGGCCGCTCCTTCATTGAGCTTGAACCTTCTTCTAAAGTCGGGTACTCGCAGATGGACGGTTGAGAAACCTCTGAATTGTAAAATTCATAACTTCTTTCTCCGTGATTATTTTGGCCCAATTCCAATTGGCCTGGACTCCTTCTTGAGTATAGAATGCATACAAATTAGCCTCGTGATTTAAACCCTCCTGGTTGTAATATATGGCATTTTTAGTGCACGTATGTCCTGGTTGGCGCCTTGGCTGGTTGAGTAGGGTGTTTGGGTCGACCTCTGGTTCAGCTGCTGAATTGCTGGCCGCAACAAGTACACGGATCAGTACACGGATCAGTACACGGACAGTCCACGGGAAGGGCCCCATGCTGATATGTGTGGTCAGCATGCTGATATGAGTTCCGTACACGGATCAGTACACGGATCAGTACACGAATCAGTCCACGGAAGGCCAGCATGCTGATATGTGTGGTCAGCATGCTGATATGAGTTCAGTACACGGATCAGTACACGGACAGTCCACGGGAAGGGCCAGCATGCTGATATGTGTGGTCAGCATGCTGATATGAGTTCAGTACACGGATCAGTACACGGATCAGTACACGGATCAGTCCACGGGAGGCCAGCATGCTATGTGTACTGACATGGTGCATCAGTGTCCAAAATCAGTACACGGACAGTCCACGGGAAGGGCCAGAATGCTGATAGTGTGGTCAGCATGCTGATATGAGTTCAGTACACGGATCAGTCCACGGACAGTCTGTGTGTGCTAACGACAGGCACGGACGTCCTGCGTGTGCTGACGGACGTCCTGTGTGTACTGAACAGACAGCCCACGTGGGTTAAAATCACCCGAACAGTCCACAGGAAGGGCCAGCATGCTGATATGTGTACTGACGGACGGCCACGGACGTCCTGTGTGTGCTGACGGACGTCCTGTGTGTACTGACGGACGTCCTGTGTGTGCTGACGGACGTCCTGTGTGTACTGACGGACACACGGACACACGGACGTCCTGCGTGTGCTGACGGACGCCTGTGTGTGCTGACGGACGGCCACGGACGTCCTCTGTGTACTGACGGACGTCCTGTGTGTGCTGACGGACGGCCACGGACGTCCTTTGTGTGCTGACGGACGTCCTGTGTGTACTGACGGACGTCCTGCGTGTGCTGACGGACACACGGACACACACGGACAGCCACGGACGTCCTGCGTGTGCTGACGGACGTCCTGCGTGTGCTGACGGACGTCCTGTGTGTGCTGACGGACGTCCTGTGTGCACTGACGGACACACGGACACACACGGACAGCCACGGACGTCCTGCGTGTGCTGACGGACGTCCTGCGTGTGCTGACGGACGTCCTGTGTGTGCTGACGGACGTCCTGTGTGCACTGACGGACACACGGACACACACGGACAGCCACGGACGTCCTGC
>NW_026016458.1:25000-37500 GCF_020379485.1 Brassica napus
TGACGGACGTCCTCTGTGTACTGACGGACGTCCTGTGTGTGCTGACGGACGGCCACAGACGTCCTTTGTGTGCTGACGGACGTCCTGTGTGTACTGACGGATGTCCTGCGTGTGCTGACGGACACACGGACACACACGGACAGCCACGGACGTCCTGCGTGTGCTGACGGACGTCCTGCGTGTGCTGACGGACGTCCTGTGTGTGCTGACGGACGTCCTGTGTGCACTGACGGACACACGGACACACACGGACAGCCACAGACGTCCTGCGTGTGCTGACGGACATCCTGCGTGTGCTGACGGACGTCCTGTGTGTGCTGACGGACGTCCTGTGTGCACTGACGGACACACGGACACACACGGACAGCCACGGACGTCTTGTGTGTGCTGATGGACGTCCTGTGTGTGCTGACGGACGTCCTGTGTGCACTGACGGACACACGGACACACACGGACAGCCACGGACGTCCTGCGTGTGCTGACGGACGTCCTGTGTGTACTGAACAGACAGCCCACGTGGGCCAAAATCACCCGAACAGTCCACGGAGCGTGCTGATATGTGTACTGATGGACAGCCGGACGTCCTGTGTGTGCTGACGGACGGCCACGGACGTCCTGTGTGTGCTGACGGACACACACGGACGTCCGTGTGTACTGAACAGACAGCCCACATGGGCCAAAATCACCCACAGACAGCCAAAATCACCCGAGAAGCCAAAAATGCAAAAATTAATATTTTTGAAGAAGTTTTCTGAAAGGAAACATCAAAAATATGTCAACAAAGAGTTTAGGATGTCAAGTGTTGATCAAAAGTTGCTGTAGACATCCGTTTAGACCACGAAACTCCGACCTTTGTAGCATGCAAAAGACATGGTTAGAAGCAAAAGAAATTTATGAAAATTTACCAGAAAATAGCTTTAACCATCCTTATGAAGCATGCAAAAAATCAGATTCAAATTCGAAGTATTTTGTTTTTTACATTAAAAATACTCCCCGGAACACAACCAATGTCTACTGGTGACAGACTGAAAAAAAGCGTTTTGTATATATAAGGGGTAGGCACTCTCTTGAGCCTCCTACCCCCCAGTACCCGAACGGTTCGGGTACGTAGTGTTGGACTGTTCGGTCCAACACTATCGAGGGCTGGGTTGAGGTCGATGGCCGGATTGTCCCCGGTGAATTTTCCGGGAACTTTTCCGGTGAATTTTCCGGTGGACCGTTTTGCCCCTAACTTCAAATTTTCGCGCTTGCATGGTCTTGGCCTGGTTTCATCCGTCTTCCAGTTGCTTTTTTGATTACATCTCAAGAGTGGTTGGACACTTGGTTGGATGATGGAAAGTCGAGCCAGCATAAGTACTACTTGGTGAAATTCACTCTCAACCTAATATTTCAGATTGGCCCATGAAATGCAGCCCGCATGTGCACAAGTCTCGGCCAAAAGCATCCTGACGGGAGCATTAAAACCCAAAAGAGTTAATTCATCCCATCAGTACGCTTGGCCTCGATCATACCAAGGAAAAATGTTAACACTTGGTTGGATGATGGAAAGTCGAGCCAGCATAAGTACTACTTGGACCAATCAGACTGATTTGGACAGTCCAGTCCATCAAAACTCGAGCTTATGTCCAGATCAGTACACGGATCAGTCCACGGGAAGGGCCAGCATGCTGATATGTGTACTGACATGGTGCATCAGTTGTCCAAAATCAGTACACGGATCAGTCCACGGGAAGGGCCAGCATGCTGATATGTGTACTGACATGGTGCATCAGTTGTCCAAAATCAGTACACGGACAGTCCACGGGAAGGGCCAGCATGCTGATATGTATGGTCAGCATGCTGATATGAGTTCAGTACACGGATCAGTCCACGGATCAGTACACGGACAGTCCACGGGAAGGGCCTGCATGCTGATATGTGTGGTCAGCATGCTGATATGAGTTCAGTACACGGATCAGTACACGGATCAGTACACGGACAGTCCACGGGAAGGGCCAGCATGCTGATATGTGTGGTCAGCATGCTGATATGAGTTCAGTACACGGATCAGTACACGGATCAGTCCACGGGAAGGGCCAGCATGCTGATATATGTGGTCAGCATGCTGATATGAGTTCAGTACACGGATCAGTACACGGACAGTCCACGGGAAGGGCCAGCATGCTGATATGTGTGGTCAGCATGCTGATATGAGTTCAGTACACGGATCAGTACACGGACAGTCCACGGGAAGGGCCAGCATGCTGATATGTGTGGTCAGCATGCTGATATGAGTTCAGTACTGTTGTAGGCACAGGGGGGGTAACCCACGAATTGGTTAGAATGGTGGAACCAAGGTTTAAACCTGAAAACAAAGAGAACCGATTTTTATGAGTTTAGAGTTTTTATGATGCAAACAGAAACAAATATGAAAACAAATGAGATGATGATGATAATGATAATAAAACAAGATAAATAAACAAAGGATAGAATGGAATCAAGCTGCTGGATGTGTATCACTCTCAGCTTGATTAAAGGATGAACTGAAGTGGATTTGCGGAGGAAGGTTTGATTGAATCTCTCAATCTGATGGAATGATGGATCGAAGTGATTGACTCTCTCAATCTGTGTACTGAGCTTGTTTGATTTGCACAAACAAACTAGACTCACGAAATCAATAAGACAACAAAGAATCTCTCTTTGAATCCTAAAGACCGATATTTTATACAAAGAACAACTTTGATAAAACTGAATAAACTTTTTATTAACTTGGTGATTAAGGGTGCTCTTTACAATGGACGTCTAGGAGCTTATATAAGGCTCAGAGACAAAGGTCCTAACGTTCTAAAACAAATAGAAAAGGAAACAAATCAAGCAAAGTAACAAAATCGGAAACTAGCCGTTGGAGCCTTTTATGGGATTTTGGCTCCAAGTGAGAAACTTGATTCTTCTTGAACCTGGACGGTTTTAATGGATAAGAGAGCTTCCTTGGGACCTTACTGGGTGCTTGATAGGTTCTGATCTCGTGCCTGATCTGAAAAGAAAAGAGCTGTTGGACATTAATGTCGGTTTGCTCCAAATAAGGCAGGTTTGAGTAAATGGGGATCCTCCTGATCCAATGGTTGCTGGTGCATGGTATGAACTTGCAGAACTCCTCCTGGACTCCTAGAGTATCTCCTGATTGGTTGAAATGATATCCTGGTCGCCAATGTCTGGTTTGAAGCTGATTGAACCGGTTAGCTTCCAATTGAGGCAAGTGTAGAACTGGTTTGACCGGTTTTGGAGATTGGATCATAACTTCATAATTCCGTGGCCATTTCTCATGATCTTGGGCTTTCTGGAAAGATGATAAACTACTCTTGACTCCTATGATGGGCTTTGCTTCAGGCCGCTCCTTCCTTGGGCTAGAATCACCTTCTAAAATCGGGTACTCGCAGATGGACAGGCTGGAAAACCTCTGACTTGTAAAATTCATAACTTCTTTCTCCGCGAATATTTTGGCTCGATTCCAATTGGGCTGGACTCCTTCTTGAGTGTAGAATCCAATAAAATTGGTTTCATGTTGAAATTAATTCTGGTTGTGGAGATATACGCCTTGGACTGAACTTCGGTCGCTGGTACCTCCTAGATGGCCGGTTTGGACGGTTTGGTGAGACTCTGGTTGAACCATGGATTTCGTGACCACAACATCCCCTCTCTCTTGACAAGGTTTCGACCTCGAAACTATGTAACCTGCACCAAGATAGAGCAAGTCAGCTTTCATTCTCTTTTGAGATTCTAGAGCCTTACCTTGGGATTGTTTTGGTTTGGGAATGGATTGTGTATCAGGTGGTTCTCCTTTGAGAAAATAGGAATGAATCACGCCTCTGCGCTGGACATGGTCATTTCTTATCTTCTGGAGTGGATGGTCCTTCAAATTTTTGGTGGCCACGTTTCTGATCATCTTTGGAGTTGATTCTCTTAGCATCAAAAGTATATCTGGTGGGATTCCTTTAAAGCTTTCTTCTTTGTAACCTGAAAAATCCTCAACATTCTGGACAAAAAGCAAGTGCATTATATCTGTCATGGAAATATTAAGAACATGCTGATCTAAAATGAATCTTACCATAGGCTTTGGAACTTGAACAATGGATTGTTCAGATTTCGGTTTCCACTTGTGAATGGGTTCATGGCTGAGCTTATGGTCTGGTTCTTTCTCTGGAACTTCAATAATATTATAGCTTTCATTTGTTCTTCCTGTACCAAGAACACACACGTCAGTACTAGTATCCAAAGGTGGTGTTAGACACTTACCTTGGTGGGATACTTTTATGACCGGTTTTGCTTCTTTAAGCAACATGGACTGCATTGTGTCTTGAACAATCTTCTTGTCCATCACAAGAGTCACTCCTGGTGGTTCTTCTTCTTTAAATTCTTGCTCCTTAAGTCCTGTTACAACACCCTTTGACAAAGACAAGTGCATTATACAAGAATTTGGAACCAATATATCAGATTGAATAAAACTATCACTTTTCATAGATAATTCTGTTTTCTCTTTTAGTGATGTTTCTATCAATGCTTTCTTAGTAGGACAAACTATAGCATAGTGTCCTTTCTTATGACATCTATAACATGTCTGATATTTCAAATCCTCAGAGTTAGAAGACTTACCTTGGCTTGATGCCTCTTCTTTCTTTGGGTTTGAAATCTCATCATTCCTTGGACTTAAATCATGAACAACTTTTAAATCCAAAAAGGACTTTGAGATCGTGTCTTTCTTGACTTCAGGACCTGTCTTATCATCCTTGGACAAAGACAAGTGACTCATACCAGTGGGAGATGATTTACAAACAAATTTATCAAGTATAGGACTTACCTTGGCCTTTTCTTGAAAAATCAGTTTGTCTGGTTTTTCTTTGTGTCTGGCCAATGTGTCTTGGCTGACAAACTTCTTCTCCTCCATGGTCTTTGGGACCTCAATAGGTTGGTTTTGATCATAGAAAACCGTGGGCTTCTGGTTTGGCCGAATCTGGTCTTGATGGATCAAGCTTCTATGACCTTGTTTTGGTACATCTTTTCTTGCTTCTTTGGAACCATGAGTTGGATACCTCCTTGGATATAGTTCCTGGATTTCAGAACTTGTAATCTTTGGTGCAAACTCATATCTCATGACTTCCTTAAGAGCTCTCCATGTTTTGATAGTTGGCTCCTTGTAAAACCATCTATCACCTTCTTCTTGTACCCACCATTCAAAGGCATCATCTCTAAGTTGTTCAATGGCATAAGCAAGCCTCTCTTCCTTCAAGATGTTGTTGAAGTGAAACCATTCATCAAGGTTCCTCTCCCATATTAGATAACCTCTTTTTCCTGAAAATGTAAAGAGTTTATTTTTATCAGCAAAAGAGTTATAATTAAATTGAGAATTAACAACATGATGTTTGTGGGTTTGAGAAGTTGGGGTTTGATTGATCCTTGAAGGATCTGGTGGCTTGGGCTCGACATAGACAGCCTCTGGAGCATCTCCAAATCTCCTTTCTCCTGGTTGTGGACGTTGGCCTTGTGCCTTCTTTCTTTTCCTCAGCTGTGCAATCAGATCAACCTCTTGCAAAGCTGTCAAATGTTGGTTCTCTTTGGCCATCTGACAGTGGCCGTGTGTTTCTCCTACCATGGCTTCCTGAAAACACTCTCAAAGATCAAGTGAAAGATATGGGAAGGTCTGGTCGAACCAAAATAAATCAAGTGCACAATGCAATTTAAACTAAACCGAGAAAATATGCAATTATGAACCGAAATGAAATAAAGTATGCAAAAATTATTTTTCTTTTGGTTTTCTCAATGCAAACACGAAATGAATCAATATGATATGATAATAAACACAAATGAAAAGAAAATATGGAAAGCAAACTAATGCTGATATTTGTTTTTTTTTTTTTAATTTTCTTTGATGCAAACAATTAAATCACTTATGCAAAAGATATAAACTAAGCTTGAAAATATTATATTTTTCTTTTCTGATGCAATCACGAAATGGACCAACTAATATGATATGAAACAATAACTAGGATGATTTCTTTTGGCTTTTAAATTTATGGATGCAAATGAAAAGGAATCAAATTCAAAACAGAACTTTTTATGGGATTTTTTTTTACGGAAACTAATGAATGCAAACACTTTTCTTTTGGGATTTTCGATTTTAAATGAATCAAACAAAACTTTTCTTTTCTTTTTCGTGGCACTTAGCAGAATGAACAGCAAGAACACAAAACAAATGCAGAAACAAAACTTGAAACAAAGAAACAGTTTTTATGGATTTTCGGTTTATGATGAAAAACAAATGCAAACAAATATGAATGATGCAAGGATAGAGTGACCTGATTCAGGAGCTTGAGCTCTGATACCAAAATGTTGTAGGCACAGGGGGGGGGGGGTAACCCACGAATTGGTTAGAATGGTGGAACCAAGGTTTAAACCTGAAAACAAAGAGAACCGATTTTTATGAGTTTAGAGTTTTTATGATGCAAACAGAAACAAATATGAAAACAAATGAGATGATGATGATAATGATAATAAAACAAGATAAATAAACAAAGGATAGAATGGAATCAAGCTGCTGGATGTGTATCACTCTCAGCTTGATTAAAGGATGAACTGAAGTGGATTTGCGGAGGAAGGTTTGATTGAATCTCTCAATCTGATGGAATGATGGATCGAAGTGATTGACTCTCTCAATCTGTGTACTGAGCTAGTTTGATTTGCACAAACAAACTAGACTCACGAAATCAATAAGACAACAAAGAATCTCTCTTTGAATCCTAAAGACCGATATTTTATACAAAGAACAACTTTGATAAAACTGAATAAACTTTTTATTAACTTGGTGATTAAAGGTGCTCTTTACAATGGACGTCTAGGAGCTTATATAAGGCTCAGAGACAAAGGTCCCAACGTTCTAAAACAAATAGAAAAGGAAACAAATCAAGCAAAGTAACAAAATCGGAAACTAGCCGTTGGAGCCTTTTATGGGATTTTGGCTCCAAGTGAGAAACTTGATTCTTCTTGAACCTGGACGGTTTTAATGGATAAGAGAGCTTCCTTGGGACCTTACTGGGTGCTTGATAGGTTCTGATCTCGTGCCTGATCTGAAAAGAAAAGAGCTGTTGGACATTAATGTCGGTTTGCTCCAAATAAGGCAGGTTTGAGTAAATGGGGATCCTCCTGATCCAATGGTTGCTGGTGCATGGTATGAACTTGCAGAACTCCTCCTGGACTCCTAGAGTATCTCCTGATTGGTTGAAATGATATCCTGGTCGCCAATGTCTGGTTTGAAGCTGATTGAACCGGTTAGCTTCCAATTGAGGCAAGTGTAGAACTGGTTTGACCGGTTTTGGAGATTGGATCATAACTTCATAATTCCGTGGCCATTTCTCATGATCTTGGGCTTTCTGGAAAGATGATAAACTACTCTTGACTCCTATGATGGGCTTTGCTTCAGGCCGCTCCTTCCTTGGGCTAGAATCACCTTCTAAAATCGGGTACTCGCAGATGGACAGGCTGGAAAACCTCTGACTTGTAAAATTCATAACTTCTTTCTCCGCGAATATTTTGGCTCGATTCCAATTGGGCTGGACTCCTTCTTGAGTGTAGAATCCAATAAAATTAGTTTCATGTTGAAATTAATTCTGGTTGTGGAGATATACGCCTTGGACTGAACTTCGGTCGCTGGTACCTCCTAGATGGCCGGTTTGGACGGTTTGGTGAGACTCTGGTTGAACCATGGATTTCGTGACCACAACATCCCCTCTCTCTTGACAAGGTTTCGACCTCGAAACTATGTAACCTGCACCAAGATAGAGCAAGTCAGCTTTCATTCTCTTTTGAGATTCTAGAGCCTTACCTTGGGATTGTTTTGGTTTGGGAATGGATTGTGTATCAGGTGGTTCTCCTTTGAGAAAATAGGAATGAATCACGCCTCTGCGCTGGACATGGTCATTTCTTATCTTCTGGAGTGGATGGTCCTTCAAATTTTTGGTGGCCACGTTTCTGATCATCTTTGGAGTTGATTCTCTTAGCATCAAAAGTATATCTGGTGGGATTCCTTTAAAGCTTTCTTCTTTGTAACCTGAAAAATCCTCAACATTCTGGACAAAAAGCAAGTGCATTATATCTGTCATGGAAATATTAAGAACATGCTGATCTAAAATGAATCTTACCATAGGCTTTGGAACTTGAACAATGGATTGTTCAGATTTCGGTTTCCACTTGTGAATGGGTTCATGGCTGAGCTTATGGTCTGGTTCTTTCTCTGGAACTTCAATAATATTATAGCTTTCATTTGTTCTTCCTGTACCAAGAACACACACGTCAGTACTAGTATCCAAAGGTGGTGTTAGACACTTACCTTGGTGGGATACTTTTATGACCGGTTTTGCTTCTTTAAGCAACATGGACTGCATTGTGTCTTGAACAATCTTCTTGACCATCACAAGAGTCACTCCTGGTGGTTCTTCTTCTTTAAATTCTTGCTCCTTAAGTCCTGTTACAACACCCTTTGACAAAGACAAGTGCATTATACAAGAATTTGGAACCAATATATCAGATTGAATAAAACTATCACTTTTCATAGATAATTCTGTTTTCTCTTTTAGTGATGTTTCTATCAATGCTTTCTTAGTAGGACAAACTATAGCATAGTGTCCTTTCTTATGACATCTATAACATGTCTGATATTTCAAATCCTCAGAGTTAGAAGACTTACCTTGGCTTGATGCCTCTTCTTTCTTTGGGTTTGAAATCTCATCATTCCTTGGACTTAAATCATGAACAACTTTTAAATCCAAAAAGGACTTTGAGATCGTGTCTTTCTTGACTTCAGGACCTGTCTTATCATCCTTGGACAAAGACAAGTGACTCATACCAGTGGGAGATGATTTACAAACAAATTTATCAAGTATAGGACTTACCTTGGCCTTTTCTTGAAAAATCAGTTTGTCTGGTTTTTCTTTGTGTCTGGCCAATGTGTCTTGGCTGACAAACTTCTTCTCCTCCATGGTCTTTGGGACCTCAATAGGTTGTTTTTGATCATAGAAAACCGTGGGCTTCTGGTTTGGCCGAATCTGGTCTTGATGGATCAAGCTTCTATGACCTTGTTTTGGTACATCTTTTCTTGCTTCTTTGGAACCATGAGTTGGATACCTCCTTGGATATAGTTCCTGGATTTCAGAACTTGTAATCTTTGGTGCAAACTCATATCTCATGACTTCCTTAAGAGCTCTCCATGTTTTGATAGTTGGCTCCTTGTAAAACCATCTATCACCTTCTTCTTGTACCCACCATTCAAAGGCATCATCTCTAAGTTGTTCAATGGCATAAGCAAGCCTCTCTTCCTTCAAGATGTTGTTGAAGTGAAACCATTCATCAAGGTTCCTCTCCCATATTAGATAACCTCTTTTTCCTGAAAATGTAAAGAGTTTATTTTTATCAGCAAAAGAGTTATAATTAAATTGAGAATTAACAACATGATGTTTGTGGGTTTGAGAAGTTGGGGTTTGATTGATCCTTGAAGGATCTGGTGGCTTGGGCTCGACATAGACAGCCTCTGGAGCATCTCCAAATCTCCTTTCTCCTGGTTGTGGACGTTGGCCTTGTGCCTTCTTTCTTTTCCTCAGCTGTGCAATCAGATCAACCTCTTGCAAAGCTGTCAAATGTTGGTTCTCTTTGGCCATCTGACAGTGGCCGTGTGTTTCTCCTACCATGGCTTCCTGAAAACACTCTCAAAGATCAAGTGAAAGATATGGGAAGGTCTGGTCGAACCAAAATAAATCAAGTGCACAATGCAATTTAAACTAAACCGAGAAAATATGCAATTATGAACCGAAATGAAATAAAGTATGCAAAAATTATTTTTCTTTTGGTTTTCTCAATGCAAACACGAAATGAATCAATATGATATGATAATAAACACAAATGAAAAGAAAATATGGAAAGCAAACTAATGCTGATATTTTTTTTTTTTTTAATTTTCTTTGATGCAAACAATTAAATCACTTATGCAAAAGATATAAACTAAGCTTGAAAATATTATATTTTTCTTTTCTGATGCAATCACGAAATGGACCAACTAATATGATATGAAACAATAACTAGGATGATTTCTTTTGGCTTTTAAATTTATGGATGCAAATGAAAAGGAATCAAATTCAAAACAGAACTTTTTATGGGATTTTTTTTTACGGAAACTAATGAATGCAAACACTTTTCTTTTGGGATTTTCGATTTTAAATGAATCAAACAAAACTTTTCTTTTCTTTTTCGTGGCACTTAGCAGAATGAACAGCAAGAACACAAAACAAATGCTGAAACAAAACTTGAAACAAAGAAACAGTTTTTATGGATTTTCGGTTTATGATGAAAAACAAATGCAAACAAATATGAATGATGCAAGGATAGAGTGACCTGATTCAGGAGCTTGAGCTCTGATACCAAAATGTTGTAGGCACAGGGGGGGGGGTAACCCACGAATTGGTTAGAATGGTGGAACCAAGGTTTAAACCTGAAAACAAAGAGAACCGATTTTTATGAGTTTAGAGTTTTTATGATGCAAACAGAAACAAATATGAAAACAAATGAGATGATGATGATAATGATAATAAAACAAGATAAATAAACAAAGGATAGAATGGAATCAAGCTGCTGGATGTGTATCACTCTCAGCTTGATTAAAGGATGAACTGAAGTGGATTTGCGGAGGAAGGTTTGATTGAATCTCTCAATCTGATGGAATGATGGATCGAAGTGATTGACTCTCTCAATCTGTGTACTGAGCTTGTTTGATTTGCACAAACAAACTAGACTCACGAAATCAATAAGACAACAAAGAATCTCTCTTTGAATCCTAAAGACCGATATTTTATACAAAGAACAACTTTGATAAAACTGAATAAACTTTTTATTAACTTGGTGATTAAGGGTGCTCTTTACAATGGACGTCTAGGAGCTTATATAAGGCTCAGAGACAAAGGTCCCAACGTTCTAAAACAAATAGAAAAGGAAACAAATCAAGCAAAGTAACAAAATCGGAAACTAGCCGTTGGAGCCTTTTATGGGATTTTGGCTCCAAGTGAGAAACTTGATTCTTCTTGAACCTGGACGGTTTTAATGGATAAGAGAGCTTCCTTGGGACCTTCCTGGGTGCTTGATAGGTTCTGATCTCGTGCCTGATCTGAAAAGAAAAGAGCTGTTGGACATTAATGTCGGTTTGCTCCAAATAAGGCAGGTTTGAGTAAATGGGGATCCTCCTGATCCAATGGTTGCTGGTGCATGGTATGAACTTGCAGAACTCCTCCTGGACTCCTAGAGTATCTCCTGATTGGTTGAAATGATATCCTGGTCGCCAATGTCTGGTTTGAAGCTGATTGAACCGGTTAGCTTCCAATTGAGGCAAGTGTAGAACTGGTTTGACCGGTTTTGGAGATTGGATCATAACTTCATAATTCCGTGGCCATTTCTCATGATCTTGGGCTTTCTGGAAAGATGATAAACTACTCTTGACTCCTATGATGGGCTTTGCTTCAGGCCGCTCCTTCCTTGGGCTAGAATCACCTTCTAAAATCGGGTACTCGCAGATGGACAGGCTGGAAAACCTCTGACTTGTAAAATTCATAACTTCTTTCTCCGCGAATATTTTGGCTCGATTCCAATTGGGCTGGACTCCTTCTTGAGTGTAGAATCCAATAAAATTGGTTTCATGTTGAAATTAATTCTGGTTGTGGAGATATACGCCTTGGACTGAACTTCGGTCGCTGGTACCTCCTAGATGGCCGGTTTGGACGGTTTGGTGAGACTCTGGTTGAACCATGGATTTCGTGACCACAACAAGTACACGGATCAGTACACGGACAGTCCACGGGAAGGGCCAGCATGCTGATATGTGTGGTCAGCATGCTGATATGAGTTCAGTACACGGATCAGTACACAGATCAGTACACGAATCAGTCCACGGGAAGAGCCAGCATGCTGATATGTGTGGTCAGCATGCTGATATGAGTTCAGTACACGGATCAGTACACGGATCAGTACACGGACAGTCCACGGGAAGGGCCAGCATGCTGATATGTGTGGTCAGCATGCTGACATGAGTTCAGTACACGGATCAGTACACGGATCAGTCCACGGGAAGGGCCAGCATGCTGATATGTGTACTGACATGGTGCATCAGTTGTCCAAAATCAGTACACGGACAGTCCACGGGAAGGGCCAGCATGCTGATATGTGTGGTCAGCATGCTGATATGAGTTCAGTACACGGATCAGTCCACGGACAGTCTGTGTGTGCTAACGGACAGGCACGGACGTCCTGCGTGTGCTGACGGACGTCCTGTGTGTACTGAACAGACAGCCCACGTGGGCCAAAATCACCCGAACAGTCCACAGGAAGGGCCAGCATGCTGATATGTGTACTGACGGACGACCACGGACATCCTGTGTGTGCTGACGGACGTCCTGTGTGTACTGACGGACGTCCTGTGTGTGCTGACGGACGTCCTG
>NW_026016458.1:47500-50956 GCF_020379485.1 Brassica napus
TTAAGGAAGGTTGTTTTGCAGGTTTAGAAGCTCCTGAAGTACCGGACGTAGTACAAGACCTCATGGGACGTTACAAGGATGTCTTCCCTGACGAGATCCCTGCCGGTTTACCCCCTATCCGTGGCATAGAACATCAGATCGATCTTGTACCCGGCGCGCCACTACCAAACCGAGCCGCTTACCGTGTCAATCCTGAGGAAGCTAAGGAGCTGGAACGGCAGGTCCAAGATCTCATGGACAAAGGCTACATCCGCGAGAGCCTTAGCCCCTGTGCAGTCCCGGTCCTACTAGTGCCTAAGAAAGATGGGACATGGCGCATGTGTGTGGACTGCCGAGCCATCAACAACATAACCATCAAATATCGGTACCCTATACCTAGATTAGATGATATGTTGGATGAACTGAGTGGGTCTGTTGTGTTTTCTAAGATTGATCTCAGGAGTGGATACCATCAAGTCCGCATGAAGGAAGGAGATGAGTGGAAAACCGCCTTCAAGACCAAGCAAGGTCTATACGAGTGGCTGGTGATGCCGTTTGGCCTTACCAACGCCCCTAGCACCTTCATGAGACTCATGAATGAGGTCCTCCGACCTTACATTGGTAAATTCGTGGTTGTATACTTTGATGATATCTTGATTTACAGCAGGTCTTTAACTGAACACATGGGACACCTAGAACAGGTTTTGAAAGCCTTAAGGCAAGAAGGCCTTTATGCTAACCTTAAGAAATGTGTATTCTGCACTGATCAGTTGGTATTTTTAGGCTTTGTTGTGAGTTCACAGGGACTGAAGGTTGATGAGGAGAAGATCAAGGCCATACAAGACTGGCCGACCCCGACCACGATCGGACATATCCGCAGCTTCCATGGACTAGCCAGTTTCTACCGACGATTTGTGAAGGACTTCAGTACCATTGCCGCCCCAATGACCTCCGTGATCAAGAAGAATGTAACCTTTGCTTGGGGTCCTGCCCAAGAGGAGTCTTTCAACAGGCTTAAACATAGTTTGACACATGCACCGGTCCTAACTCTTCCTGATTTTGATAAACCTTTTGAGATTGAGTGTGATGCTTCAGGGACAGGAATAGGAGCCGTACTGACCCAAGGAGGCCGGCCAGTGGCTTTCTTTAGTGAGAAATTGAGTGGAGCCGCCCTCAATTACCCCACCTATGATAAAGAGCTATATGCTCTAGTAAGGTCACTTGAAACTTGGCAACATTATCTTCTGTCTAAAGAGTTTATTATTCATACAGATCACGAGACTCTTAAACACTTGAGGGGCCAGACCACACTCAAGAAGAGGCATGCTAGGTGGCTGGAGTTCGTGGAGACTTTTCCTTATGTGATCAAGTACAAGAAGGGGAAGGACAACGTAGTGGCCGACGCTCTATCCCGACGCCACACGCTCATTACCACCATGGAGGCCAAGATCATGGGTTTTGAACAACTTAAAATGTCTTATGAAACTGACCCTGATTTTTCTGAGCTTTACAGTAACACGGCTAAGGGAGCCATGGGTCCATTCTATCAGCAGGACGGGTTCCTCTTCAAGGAGAAGCGCCTGTGCATTCCTCATGGTTCCATGCGAGACTTACTGACACGAGAAGCTCATGGGGGCGGGTTGATGGGGCATTTCGGCCGAGACAAAACCCTGAGCGTCCTCTCCGACCACTTCTATTGGCCCAGGATGAGGCGTTACGTCGAGAGCCTATGTGCCAAGTGCACTGTCTGTCTCAAAACCAAATCCAGGTCGCATCCTTATGGTTTACACATGCCTTTACCTATTCCTATTGCACCATGGGTTGATCTATCTATGGACTTTGTGCTGGGCTTGCCCAAGATAGAACACAAGGATTCTATTTTTGTTGTAGTGGACAGGTTCTCCAAGATGGCACATTTCATTCCGTGTTCCAAGACCAATGATGCCAGCCAAACCGCTGATCTCTTCTTCAAGGAAGTGGTGCGCTTACATGGAGTGCCACGTACCATTGTGTCCGACCGAGACACAAAATTCCTCAGCCACTTCTGGAGAACATTGTGGAAGAAGCTTGGAACCAAGCTCCTCTTCTCGACCACTTGCCACCCACAGACTGATGGTCAGACCGAGGTAGTAAACCGTACACTCTCTCAGTTGTTGAGGGCTACGGTGGGTAAGAACCTTAGAAATTGGTTGAGTTGTTTGCCTTTCATTGAGTTTGCTTATAACCATGCAAGGCACTCTATTACTAACCTCTCCCCTTTTGAGATCGTGTATGGCTTTAGACCAGAGACGCCCATGGACCTATCCGCACTGCCCCCAGCCATGCAAGTTAGCCAGAGTGGTGACAAAAAGGCTGAGTTTGTGAAGAACATGCACCGACAAGTCAAGGAGACTTTGGAGAAGAAGGCTGAACGGAACCGGATTAAGCTCAACAAGGGACGCACAGAAGTTATCTTCCAACCAGGCGACTGGGTGTGGCTCCACATGAGGCCAGAACGGTTTCCGGAAGAGAGGAAGAGCAAATTATCCCCACGAGGGGACGGACCTTTCCGAGTGCTCGACCGGATCAATGACAATGCCTACCGGCTAGAGCTGCCAGGTGAGTTCCAAGTATCCCGAACGTTCAATGTGTCTGATTTGTCTCCTTATATTGCAGATGACGGAGATGTTCTGAGGACAGAACCTGTTCAAGAGGGAGGGGATGTTGTAGTACCCACGACTGAGGTTCCCATCATCCGCAAAGGTCCTACCACAAGGTCCGGCTCAAGGGTTATAAGAGCTGGATTTGCCAAAGCTGTCCAGGAGTTGCTTGCACAGGAACAAACCGGATTCAAGCAACTATTGATCCAGGAGTTGGCCGACTTAAAGCTTGAAGACACCAGCGAGCCATTAGAGGTTCCAGACTCCTTCCATTCAAGCCAATTCTCCTCCATCGACCAGAATGAAGCCGGCCTGATCATTTCCACCTTCATCCTCAATCCATCCAACCAACTTGCTTCCGGTTCAGAGATGTAGCCGTCCATCAGAAGGAGTAGTATGTGTTGTACTCTTTTTCCTTATCGGGTTTTGTCCCACTGGGTTTTTCCGAAAGGTTTTAATGAGGCAACATGCAAGCATACTATGAGTTCTGATCCGGACATCTCAAGCCGCGACCGGTCTATTGCTTTTCTTTAATTTATTTCGGTTAAGACTATGGCCATTTGTCTAGGCCTTTTTATCTTTTAGAGTCCATTAAGGAACAGCTATTTAAACTCTTGTAGTAGCCAAATTTTCGGCCAAGTCTTTTTATGAAATCGTTTTGCTTAAGCAAAGAAACCCTAAGTCTTTCAGTTGTGAGAAACTATTGAGAGCAGCCGTCTGACATATCAAAGAGCCGATCCATTGTTCTTTGTGGAGTCCTTCGATCCATCCCATCCCTTGTCCGATCTTGAGAGAGACACACGTCCAGCAAGAGCCGGAACCATATCTATTCTTCAAA